>NW_027249472.1:0-167434 GCF_030848795.1 Temnothorax nylanderi | reverse complement strand
GTAGTGGTAGCCTACGTTGAAACGTGAGTACGGACGCACTCTCACGATGTCAGCCTCCACAGGTCATCGTACCCTCGCACTATGACGCGTCTGCGGGGAAAATTTTCTCGCCGAGCGTGCAGTTCTTCGACGAGTCGTTGCTTCTCGATACTTTTACGCACATCGATCGATTTTAACTGTCTCATGTTTCGTTGCCGCCGTGCTGCTTCTAGTGCATCGTTCGTAGCAGTTTCTGAACAGTTTCGTAACCGCTTCTCAACAGTTCGTAACCGCTTCTGAGCCTTCGGAATCGTTCGTTGTTGTTATCGTCGCGTCAGTTAACCGTTTTTTGTCACTCATCGTCGTCGTCGTCGTCGTCGTCGACGTTCTTTAGCTTTGTAGCCTTCCTGTCACCGCGTAGTTTGCAGCTGTTTCTGAATCGCTCGTAATCGTTTCTGAGTTGTTTTTGAATCGTTCGATAACCGTCCGACAACCGTTCTTGAACCGTTAGACAGCCGTCCCGACAACCGTTCTCGAATCGTTCGTTGCTGTTCGTCGCCGTCGTCATTAACTGTTGCTTCTCTTCACTCGTCGCTTTTCGATAGTCGTTTCTGCTGAAACCGTTTCTTCATCGTTCATTAGCCGTTTCCAATCTAACGATGTTCGTACGCCGAAGCGCGTTTACCGCAGTCTGTAACGCTCGCACGTCCTTCTCGAACGAGGTAAGCTTCTCGTCTGACTCTTTTCGTTGATCTGTCAAACTTTTAACGCACCGATCCACGTATAGTTTGTTAAACCGCGTCACCGTCAGTCTCAGTTGCGCTACGCGACGAATCTTGCGCGACCTTGCGTCAAAGTCCGTGGCGCTGCGACACAGAGCGTTATTGCGCACGAAATTTCTCATTAATCCGCTCCACCGATGGTACGAAATGGGAGTTTGTCGCATCTCTCCGCTGTGCTCGAACAATCCAAATTTGTTGATCGGCATTTCGACGCTGATTGAACGGATCGCTGTCGCGCCGTTTAATTTATAATAAGCCCGGCTTCGCGAAGTTCCTCGATGATCGACATGATCTCGTTGTCGTGGGGCATTGTTGCCAGCTTGACGCGAAGCGTCGAGCAATCGCAGACGATCCACCAGCTCGTTGGGATTGTCCCAGTGCACGTAGTCGATCTTATTGTCGGTTAGCGTCATCGCGCGAGGCATGGATAATCCCTTTCCGGATTTTTCTTCTTGATTCGATCGATATTAACGGTGAGATTACCCATACATACTTGTATCCCCTGTTACCCTTTAACTCGCTCGCGAGGATCGTGCTTGTATTTATGAGCACGTCGTCGCCAACAGTATGCTTCTGTACTTTTGCCTATCGGCCTCCGTGTAGAGCTTATCATCGGGTATTTTTTGAAGATTAACTCGTAAATACCGGGTGTACCGGCGTATCGTACGTCGCCAATATGAATGTTATCCGCTTTGTCCACGTAAAAAACGTTTATTACCGAGCATCATTTCATTCTTGTCGAGATAAACGCCGTACACGTCGTCTATCGTTGGATCGGCGCCCAAAACAGACGAGATATACACTCGGCTCAGTGGACCGAAATTATCTTCCAACGTTTCTATAAACAATTCTCCGCCCCTCCGATGTTTGCAACTGCTTTTGAACGGTCGTCCCGATCGAGTCGTCCGTGGTTTCGAAAACATCCTCGTTTTCGAGAAATTCGGGAACATCCACGTTTGCCGCTAATTCGGGACTTGTATGTTGCACGGTTCGCGTCGGTGTAGAGGTTATCGGTGTAGAAGTTACCGGGTAGTACTTTCGATCGTTTCGATTGATAGATTTACGCGGTGTCGATGACAGATCCGACCAGGAGTATAATCGTTCCCTCTTTTCTCTCTTCGGTGTAGCATTCTCCTCCTCCTCCTCCCCGCCAGCGACGCTTTCCGGCTCCTCCTTCTTCACCGCGGTCAAGCTCGAGTTGTCGACGATCTTTTTCAGCGGCCCGATGAGAGGTTTAAAGTGCGTATCCATCTCAATGCCCTTCTCGATCTTACCGGTCTTCAAAGCGCGAAGTTTCTTGCGAATCGAATCACTCGTTTTCGCAATATCTTTCACGATCTTCTCGCGTTCGCGAATATTCTCGCTCCCTTCGATCGCAGCCATCGCGGGAAAACAAAGCAGAGTATCGATCTCTCTCTGTAACGCTAACGTTTCGCCTCCGACGAGGTATCGGCAACGACTGATCGCTTTTACGGTATCGCGAACACGTTAAATCCTTTTCTGTATCGGCCGTTCGAAAGCGCGCTGTCCTTGTCTATCACCGCGAATCCGTACTTTTGTTGCCAACACTCGTGACACAACGAGCAAAATTCATCGTACGGCATGTCGGTATTCACGTGATCGTTGTACACGTGTTTCAAATTGGTACCGTCCTGCTTGAACAGGATCAGCAGATTCGCGTTGTCGCGTATCAGATGTTTAGGTATTCTCGCGTACGTCTGACAGAGATAGAAGGAGTCGACGCTCGAGTGCCTGCCCATTGAGAAATACTCTCTCACAGCGTCTTGCTTATCGCATGCCACGTCATCGAAGACGAAGATCGAGTTTGGACGCGCGTCGCTCGGTGGAATGACGTCACTGTTATTGGAGAACGTAAAGTAGCCGATTTCGTCGATCGATGTCAATAAATTCTCCAGATATCGATATTTCGGCTGTTGCAGCGATTTCGAGTACACGTACACGTTTTCGAAACGTACACCGTGCGGACTTTCCAGCAAGCTAATCAGAACGTTGGTATTACCGCAACTCGAGGGGCCGCAAATGATCGCGCGTAATGTAGCCGGCAGCAGCGTACCGTGCCTACGCTTCTCCGCGTTGCCTCCCATCGGCCGTGATCTGTCGTCGCAATTCGTCACGCGAATCGCCAACGGTTGTCGCACGAATCTCATTTTTTCCACACTGTCGACTTTCTGGCTGACTCGAACGCCTATTTATAGGCGAGCGGAACCGCGAATGGCTCAGTAGCAAAAATGTTCGTCCTACTGTCGAGACCTTCCGATATTCGCGACTTGAGCGCCGAACAGCTGCAATTTGTGCCGAAAGCCGTTCTGCTGCAAACGTGCGGCGATCACGTTCACTACGTGTGGGACAAGCTTCCGGAACATATAAAGGCGGATTTGGAGGTTCAGACATATCGTCGCTGTTACGAACATTACAATCAACCGTGGCAGCGAACGCACGTCGACGGTCCCGCGCCATTGATAAAGGATTGCGGCGAATGTCAACGAAAAAAATTGGTGGAGGCCTATTAAATCGCGCGATAAACGCACTTCCGTTCGAATTACACATTCCCGGCTATCAATTTTGCGGCCCGGGAACTCGTTTACAAGAACGATTGGTGAGAGGCGATCAAGGTATTAATCCATTGGACGCGGCGTGTCGCGAGCACGACATAGCCTATTCGCGTAACCGCGATCTCACCGAGAGACACGCGGTGGACGAGATACTCGCTGCGGAAGCGCGAAAACGCATTACCGCGAGAGATTCGACTCTCGGAGAGAGAGCTGCCGCTACAGCCGTCTGGGCGACCATGAAGGCTAAGACGAAGCTCGGAATGGGCTTGAAAACGAAAAAAACGAAAACGAGGAAAAGGCTGACGAAAAAAACGGATACTTCCTGCATTAAAACGAGGCGGCGTATTGCCGATTCTACCGTTGTTGGGAGTTCTCGGTTCTCTGGCCGGCGGAGCGGCGGGAGTCGTAAAGGCCGTGAACGATAACAAAGCCGCGCGGCGTCAGCTGGAAGAGATGCAACGTCACAATCGCGTCGTGGAAGGTCGCGGACTTTATCTCGCTCCGTACAAATATGGACGAGGGCTGTATCTCGGCCCGCACAAACGCGGGCGAGGAGTAGCGTCGAAAATAAAAAAAAAACGTCAAAAAGACGTTAAATATGCCCGCGGGTATTGCGACTAACGTACAATTGAATCGACTGGCAAGGCGTATGCGCGTACCGTTCTTCAGAGGTGTCTTCATGCGTGATTCGTTACCGATCGGCGGTGTACGTCGAAACGAGAGCGGTATCGTGAATTTGGACGATGCAGCGGGTCCCGGTACTCATTGGGTAGCGTACGCGAAGAGGGAAGATCGAGTCATGTATTTCGACAGTTTCGGTAATCTTCGACCGCCGAAAGAATTGGTGCGATATTTCGGGCCGAGCGTGACGAAGATTGAGTACAATTGCACGTCTTATCAGCGATACGATCAGAGCATCTGTGGACAATTATGCTTGCAATTTCTCCGGACGATCGACGCTAATTTAAAGCCTGACGGTGCGCCGTGGTGACTCAGTATTCGTTAACGGTTTCCGCCGACATGTCTATAACGTTCACGTTGACCGGGAAGAGCAGCATCCTCGCGGAGCACTATTTTCCCGCCGTGGATCTGAGCGACGGTGACTACGAGCTCGGTCTAACGTGTTTCGAGACTTATCACACGATTCCGAACGTGAATTCTTCGAACAATAAATTTTATTTCGACGAGGATGACACGGAAATTACGATTCCCGAGGGATCGTACGAGATACGAGCCATACATGAGTTTTTAAAACGCGAAATTTCACGGAAACGCCCGCGACGCGTAATTCGTTCCAACAATGATCGTACGTCGGTCGCGAATATCGCCCGAGAGGCGACCGGTCGCGCGAACGGCTACGAAGACGAGGTCGCGGAATACCCGATAGTGCTCCGCGCAAATTACAATACGATGAAGAGCGAGACCAAGTGCGCTTTTAGAGTGAACTTTAACAAACCGAACAACGTTGGATCGTTGCTGGGATTCTCGTCGAAGCGTATATTGCAGCCGGGACAGTGGTACGAATCGGACGCGTCGATTAATATTATCAACGTAAACATTATCCAGCGTGGAGTGTAACGTGACCGCGGGTGCGTACAGCAACGGCAAACGTGTTCACACGATACACGAATTTTCACCGAGCGTACCACCGGGATATAAGATACCGGAAACGCCGGCGCAGATCATTTACCTGCCGATCATCGCGCGAAGCGTATCGGATCTAACGATACGCGTCACGGATCAAGACGGACGATTGCTCGATTTTCGAGGAGAAGAGATCACCGTCAGTATACACGTACGACGGCGACAGCGATAACGCGCGACGTGTGAGATGCTCGTGTTGAGCGACTCGGAGCACGCGACAGATAAGAATATCTTTACGACTGCGACGATCGACGATATCGTCAAATCGACATTCGGTGGCGTTAAAAAAGAGACGAGAAAGAAGCTCAACGCATCGAACGTTAAATTTTTACAATCTCTGGGATTCGCGGTACGAAACATCTGAAAGCTGACTGTGAACGATGACTGAAATTCTTAACATCGGAGGCGAGCCGGTCTTTGACGATCGCATCAAGATCGAGACTCACACGTACAACCCGTACGCCAACACAACGTTCGAGTATAGCGACGAGATACGAATACCCATACAACAGCAGGATCTGTATACGTTGCCGTGCGAAAGTTTTCTCTACGTCGAAGGAACATTGACGGTGACCAGAGCAGCCGGTCAAGCCGATAACGTGGTATTGGGGAATAATTGCGTCGCGTTCATGTTCGATGAAATTCGATACGAGCTCGACGGCGTGGAAATTGATCACTGCAGAAACGTAGGAATAACCAGCACGCTCAAGAACTACGTAACGGTATCGTCCGACAGAAGCGTGATCCTGAGAAACGCCGGCTGGGAGCCACAGAATAACGCGAATGGATACTTCAATTTCTGCGTACCGCTCAACCTGTTACTAGGATTTTGCGAGGATTACAAACGCGTGGTGATCAACGCTCGTCACGAATTGGTCATAATACGATCGCGCAACGACAACAATTGTCTGGTGGGAAATCTCGCGTTGGAGCCTACTATCAAAATACTCAAGATACAGTGGCGAATGCCTCACGTGGTATTGAGCGAGATCAACAAGCTGTCAATGCTGCGCGCCTTGGAAAAAGGACAATATCTAAGTATGGGTTTCCGTTCGTGGGATCTGTACGAGTATCCCCTGTTGCAGAACACGACCAAGCACTCGTGGGCCATTAAGACCGCGACTCAGCTTGAGAAACCGCGATACGTCGTCTTCGCTCTGCAGACGGGTCGGAAGAACGTCATATCCGCGGACACGAGCCGATTCGACGACTGCAATTGACCAACGTGAAACTCTACCTAAACTCGGAAGTCTATCCGTATGACGATTTGAATTTGGACTTTGGTAAACACAGATGGGCGATTCTGTACGATATGTACGCGCGTTTCTGCAAGGGCTATTACGGATACGAATATCTCGAGCCGAGTCTCACCGTTTCGACTTTTCTACGCAACGGCCCGTTCGTGATCATCGATTGCTCTCGACAAAACGAATCCGTCAAAAACGCCACCGTGGATGTCAGAATAGAATTCGATTGCATGGAGAACGTACCGCCGAATACCTCCGCGTACTGTCTCATCATACACGATCGCGTGATCGAGTACAATCCGTTGACCAACGTAGTGCGCAAAATAGTCTGAGTGTTCGCGGCAACGTCGACGAAAATTTTCTCTCTCTTTCACTCTCGATACAAATTTATGAGAGGGAAAAAAGGAGGGCAGGATATATAAATCAGAGTGTCGCGAAACGCGCGTCATTCCTCTCGATTCACGCATCGAAGAGAGAGAGATATCTCTTCATGTCCGCACCAACGTTCGTGGGCCTGCAAGATTTCGTCGTCGGGATGAAATTTGTCGTGAAGGAGGCGGCGGTGCTGAGAAACGGAACCGTTCTGGCGCATTACATCTTTACATGCCCCATGCCGTGGAATCTCCTCACAAAATCCGACAAATCGTGCGCTTCCTGGTTGATTCGCAATCACCATGGATTACGATGGGAAGACGGAAACGTGTCGTACAGCAAGGTGAAGCGTTTAATTACATCGGCAGTGCTCGGTGAGGAAGAGGACAACGACGACAACGACGACGACGAAATGCCTACTCTCGTGTACGTCAAGGGATGCCAGAAACGAGAATGGCTGGTAGATCTGCTTGAGAATAAAGCGAGAAAAAACCTAAACATCGAGACTCTGGATGCGGATTACGAAGATATCGAATCTTTAAATATTCTAGATGCTACCAATACTGTGCGACGTGGAAAACACGTTAAGAATTGCGCATTGCAAAATGTATTAAAAATATTTAACTGGTGGTCGAAACGTCAGGGAGAATTGTCATCTTTTTAAGAAATAAATTTTATATGTATGTGTAAATTTTACAACGTTTAATTTCCCTTCCCCATTAGTCGATAGTGTACAAAATTAAAGAATAAGTAGGTATACGTGACGAATTCTAACTCGAGAGCTTCGAGGGGGGGTATCAGGTTTGGACGAACATGTCTGAACATGTTTCGCGGTTGATGTCATGCGGAGAGGGGGTATACGTCTTAATAAAAAAAACATCCTACCTTAGTCCCCGCTCCTAAATTTCAGAGCGCTGATTGCGCGTTCCAGAAACATTAATTTCCCCTTCCTTCATCATAGTTTTGAAAGTTGCCGCGTATATTCGATTAATTTTACAACGACGATCAGTCTTGCATCGACCGCTTGCATCAACGGTCCGCGTCTCCATAACCGAGAGAAAAAATGTTCAGCTCCGCTGAAGGAAGCAGCAGCAGCAGCGGTGGCAGACGCATGAATTATTACGTACCGATTCACGATGGTGATGATGATAAAACTCCATCGTACGAGAACAAGTGTAACAAGTAAGTTTTCGTTTTTTTTTCTTAAATTATAAAGCTTTATATTTTTTTAAAATTGCAAATTATAAATTGTATTATTATTTTGAAAGTAATCTCATTTATTTTTTCTACAGCATTTCGTTGGAGCGTCGCGCGGTTCGTATACTCAGCAGACGATACGCGTTGACGGCTACGGGATACAAATTCCTTGAAGTTGGCGTTAACGTGGGTCCACCGAGTTACGTGGAGATCGCCGTAGGAGATTATCGAGGAACGGAATTGATACTGTCCCTCGAAACGTGGAAGGGATTCCACGAACAACGGCGGAACATTCAGAATTTCCTTCGATACACTAAAGATACGTGTGATTTTATAAGCGTTGGACCGCTAACGTTGAGAATTTGTACGATTAACGGTGTCAAACTCGTACGTCTCGAGTCTTTAAACGTACGCTTAACGATGACCGAATCGACGTTATGCTCGATCTTGATCTGTGCATCGATGCGATGTTCCATCGGTTGAGTAGAATTGTCGAGACGGTTGATGTCAAGTTCACGCAATTCTCCAAAATCGCGTCCACTGTAACGGATCCTACGCAAGTGTTAAATGTAATACGCGATAGCGATGCCTTCGATAAACATCAACTCGTCGATTGTGAGCGCGCAGCTTTATTTTTTAGTGCGCTTCCGTAGTACGTAAGAACAAAAAAAAATGTAAAAGAAGAATAAAAAAATGTATTTTTTTTTTCAATATAAATCATGTCTTAATTTCTTCACACGCATTTACATTCGAGCCGTATATGCGACGTTCCACTCGAGCCACTTGAAATTTATAGTATCGTATATCGTACACTATGAAACGATGCTCCGGCGACGCTCGCCTATGTGGTGCCGATGCTTCAACGAATCTTTGCTTGCTATTGTAATGCTAGATATATTTTATCTTAATTACTTTTCTCTGAGCTCTAGTTCAGTCCTCTGCAGTCAGTTAAAGTCAGTCCTCTGCAGTCAGTAGTGTGAAAACGTTCGCGAGCAAAGAATATATAAGAAAAGAAATGGAAAGATTTCGTAGACGTAGAATCGAAGATTGTATTGAAATCGTTCACCCTGCCATCGGGGTATGTATATCTAATACCGTTGCGTGCGTGTCGCCCGGTATGCTTTTCGAACTCCAAGCTGAAGCGTGCAGCGAGCGGTCTTTTAATAAACGAGTCGTTATTTTCGTGAGTGCGCGAGTGTGAATGAGTGTCTGAGAGAAATCATGGACTCACTATCGACCTGGGTGTAACATTTTTGAAAAGCATACCGGACGGCATGCATGCATGCAACAATACGCACATAACTGTATATTTAAATATATATTAAATTAACCATTCTGTTAAGGTTATAGTGGGTGTGGGTCGATAACAAACCAATGTGCGAGATCGAACTGTTCAATATCGTGAGGGTGAGGATCCCTCACGTACAGGTGTGTATAAACATTTTTTCATACATTTAAAATTTTTTTCATATATTTTAAATTTTTTTAAAACATTTTAAAAAATTTTTTGTATAATTTGTTTTCAGCCAAATGTTATACATTTCGATGAAATCCGAATTCGTGGTTTTATCAATATACATCGCCAGCGTTGGGTACGATGGGAGCGAGAACTCCATCGAGATAACAACGACGAAATTTGGGAAATTTCGGGAGATGTAGACATCTATGGATTTCGAAGATTATTCGAAATCGAAGACGAGTTTGAGAGAGAAGAAGAAGAAGAAGAAGTGTGGTAATTCTTAAAATTTTTTAAAATTTTATGAATAAATATTTTTTTGCTTAATTCCATATATCATTTATTATTTATTTTTTCCGCTTCCTTCACTATTATTAATATTAAGTATATTTCATAATAATAATATTTTAAATAATAATTATTAAGTTATTATATTATAATAATTATTATTAAGTTAAATCCGCGCGAGGGAGAGAAAACGCGAACGAAGAGATGCGAACGAGAGAAAACGCGAACGACGGCGCTAGCCCTTATCGTCGTTGCATAAACACCATAAACTGTCAACGGAAATTACAAGTGGGTCGACGTCTTGCTGCGACTCGTGTCGAATTACAACGCGCGCAAGCATCGGGCCATCGGCATGTGACCCGTCGACGTTACCCGCCTCCACTATAACCATCGTTGAATTTTTTTAGTCTCGTCGTGGCCGTGAGCGTGCTTAAACGTGTTTTGTCCGGACATTTTTTTGTGTGATTTTTTAACGAGTTATTTTTTGTGATGTCTCCGCGCCTTCCCCTGCAAGACGCTAAAGACATTGAAAAGAGCGAAATTCAGGGAGGTATTGTAGAATTTGGCAATATTGATTTCGAAGACTCTGATAGTGATCAGGGGGAGAGGCCCGCTGCTCCCGAACCCCCGCGTCAGCCACCTCTTCGGCCACTCGGTATCGGACGCGGGCGGGTAGAAGTTTACGTGGATCACCGCGCGCTCCTCGGACGCGGGAGGGCTCATTTTTACACCGACGCCCTCGCGCAGGGTCGCGCGTATCGTCCAACAGCGGAGGACGAAAGATTGGCGGACGAGCTGGTGTTCAACGTGGCTCGAATTGTGCATATCGCGGGTCCTTCTCCCATCAACCGCCCTGACCGCCATAATCCGCGGGAGTCGATGCTGGCTGCGTTGAGACGAATGGAGGGCCGCGGCCATGGAGCTTCCCCTCGTCAAGATTAAGGTATTTTCTTTTTTTATCAAAAAATTAATAACGCGGAGCGAGAGAGAGACCGCGCGCGAGAGAAAGACAACGCGAACGGGGGGGGGGGACGGGAGCGAGAGAGACCGCGCGAGGAAAAGAGAACGCGAACGAGAAGCGCGCGCAAACGGGGGAGAGACAACGGAGGTCGGGAGCGAGAGAGAATATCAATGAGGGGAACGGGAGCGAGCGCGGTGCTCC
Organism: Temnothorax nylanderi; assembly: GCF_030848795.1. Lineage (NCBI taxonomy): Eukaryota > Metazoa > Arthropoda > Insecta > Hymenoptera > Formicidae > Temnothorax > Temnothorax nylanderi. Next base: position 156,734 of record NW_027249472.1, on the reverse strand, counting down.
GAGGGGGCAGCGGGGCGGGGGGGACTTGAGTGGCGAGGGGGTGTTGGGGAAGGGAGTTTCGGCGAGCGCGTCGAGACATGTTGTTTATCAAATTTTGATAAACAACATGTCTCGACGCGCTCGCCGAAACCCCCTTCCCCAACACCCCTCGCCACTCAAGTCCCCCCCCCCCGCCCCGCTCCCCCACGGAGCTCCCGGGGCCGTAGGCACACAGTATTTCTACTGAAACCTATACTTAGATATCGTCCTTTTTCCAAGGCGCGCAGCATCGACAGCTTGTTGATATCGCTCAATACCACGTGAGGCATTCGCCACTGTATCTTGAGTATTTTGATAGTAGGCTCCAACGCGAAATTTCCCACCAAACAATTGTTGTCGTTGCGCGATCGTATCATGACCAATTCGTGACGAGCGTTGACCACCACGCGTCTGTAATCCTCGCAAAATTCCAGTAACGTGTTGAGCGGTACGCAGAAATTGAAATATCCATTTGCGTTATTCTGCGGCTCCCAGCCGGCGTTTCTCAGGATCACGCTTCTGTCGGACGATACCGTTACGTAGTTCTTGAGCGTGCTGGTTATTCCTACGTTTCTGCAGTGATCAATTTCCACGCCGTCGAGCTCGTATCGAATTTCATCGAACATGAACGCGACGCAATTATTCCCCAATACCACGTTATCGGCTTGACCGGCTGCTCTGGTCACCGTCAATGTTCCTTCGACGTAGAGAAAACTTTCGCACGGCAACGTATACAGATCCTGCTGTTGTATGGGTATTCGTATCTCGTCGCTATACTCGAACGTTGTGTTGGCGTACGGGTTGTACGTGTGAGTCTCGATCTTGATGCGATCGTCAAAGACCGGCTCGCCTCCGATGTTAAGAATTTCAGTCATCGTTCACAGTCAGCTTTCAGATGTTTCGTACCGCGAATCCCAGAGATTGTAAAAATTTAACGTTCGATGCGTTGAGCTTCTTTCTCGTCTCTTTTTTAACGCCACCGAATGTCGATTTGACGATATCGTCGATCGTCGCAGTCGTAAAGATATTCTTATCTGTCGCGTGCTCCGAGTCGCTCAACACGAGCATCTCACACGTCGCGCGTTATCGCTGTCGCCGTCGTACGTGTATACTGACGGTAATCTCTTCTCCTCGAAAATCGAGCAATCGTCCGTCTTGATCCGTGACGCGTATCGTTAGATCCGATACGCTTCGCGCGATGATCGGCAGGTAAATGATCTGCGCCGGCGTTTCCGGTATCTTATATCCCGGTGGTACGCTCGGTGAAAATTCGTGTATCGTGTGAACACGTTTGCCGTTGCTGTACGCACCCGCGGTCACGTTACACTCCACGCGGATAATGTTTACGTTGATAATATTAATCGACGCGTCCGATTCGTACCACTGTCCCGGCTGCAATATACGCTTCGACGAGAATCCCAGCAACGATCCAACGTTGTTCGGTTTGTTAAAGTTCACTCTAAAAGCGCACTTGGTCTCGCTCTTCATCGTATTGTAATTTGCGCGGAGCACTATCGGGTATTCCGCGACCTCGTCTTCGTAGCCGTTCGCGCGACCGGTCGCCTCTCGGGCGATATTCGCGACCGACGTACGATCATTGTTGGAACGAATTACGCGTCGCGGGCGTTTCCGTGAAATTTCGCGTTTCAAAAACTCATGTATGGCTCGTATCTCGTACGATCCCTCGGGAATCGTAATTTCCGTGTCATCCTCGTCGAAATAAAATTTATTGTTCGAAGAATTCACGTTCGGAATCGTGTGATAAGTCTCGAAACACGTTAGACCGAGCTCGTAGTCACCGTCGCTCAGATCCACGGCGGGAAAATAGTGCTCCGCGAGGATGCTGCTCTTCCCGGTCAACGTGAACGTTATAGACATGTCGGCGGAAACCGTTAACGAATACTGAGTCACCACGGCGCACCGTCAGGCTTTAAATTAGCGTCGATCGTCCGGAGAAATTGCAAGCATAATTGTCCACAGATGCTCTGATCGTATCGCTGATAAGACGTGCAATTGTACTCAATCTTCGTCACGCTCGGCCCGAAATATCGCACCAATTCTTTCGGCGGTCGAAGATTACCGAAACTGTCGAAATACATGACTCGATCTTACCTCTTCGCGTACGCTACCCAATGAGTACCGGGACCCGCTGCATCGTCCAAATTCACGATACCGCTCTCGTTTCGACGTACACCGCCGATCGGTAACGAATCACGCATGAAGACACCTCTGAAGAACGGTACGCGCATACGCCTTGCCAGTCAATTCAATTGTACGTTAGTCGCAATACCCGTGGGCATATTTAACGTCTTTTTGACGTTTTTTTTTTATTTTCGACGCTACTCCTCGCCCGCGTTTGTGCGGGCCGAGATACAGCCCTCGTCCATATTTGTACGGAGCGAGATAAAGTCCGCGACCTTCCACGACGCGATTGTGACGTTGCATCTCTTCCAGCTGACGCCGCGCGGCTTTGTTATCGTTCACGGCCTTTACGACTCCCGCCGCTCCGCCGGCCAGAGAACCGAGAACTCCCAACAACGGTAGAATCGGCAATACGCCGCCTCGTTTTAATGCAGGAAGTATCCGTTTTTTCGTCAGCCTTTTCCTCGTTTTCGTTTTTTTCGTTTTCAAGCCCATTCCGAGCTTCGTCTTAGCCTTCATGGTCGCCCAGACGGCTGTAGCGGCAGCTCTCTCTCCGAGAGTCGAATCTCTCGCGGTAATGCGTTTTCGCGCTTCCGCAGCGAGTATCTCGTCCGCCGCGTGTCTCTCGGTGAGATCGCGGTTACGCGAATAGGCTATGTCGTGCTCGCGACACGCCGCGTCCAATGGATTAATACCTTGATCGCCTCTCACCAATCGTTCTTGTAAACGAGTTCCCGGGCCGCAAAATTGATAGCCGGGAATGTGTAATTCGAACGGAAGTGCGTTTATCGCGCGATTTAATAGGCCTCCACCAATTTTTTTCGTTGACATTCGCCGCAATCCTTTATCAATGGCGCGGGACCGTCGACGTGCGTTCGCTGCCACGGTTGATTGTAATGTTCGTAACAGCGACGATATGTCTGAACCTCCAAATCCGCCTTTATATGTTCCGGAAGCTTGTCCCACACGTAGTGAACGTGATCGCCGCACGTTTGCAGCAGAACGGCTTTCGGCACAAATTGCAGCTGTTCGGCGCTCAAGTCGCGAATATCGGAAGGTCTCGACAGTAGGACGAACATTTTTGCTACTGAGCCATTCGCGGTTCCGCTCGCCTATAAATAGGCGTTCGAGTCAGCCAGAAAGTCGACAGTGTGGAAAAAATGAGATTCGTGCGACAACCGTTGGCGATTCGCGTGACGAATTGCGACGACAGATCACGGCCGATGGGAGGCAACGCGGAGAAGCGTAGGCACGGTACGCTGCTGCCGGCTACATTACGCGCGATCATTTGCGGCCCCTCGAGTTGCGGTAATACCAACGTTCTGATTAGCTTGCTGGAAAGTCCGCACGGTGTACGTTTCGAAAACGTGTACGTGTACTCGAAATCGCTGCAACAGCCGAAATATCGATATCTGGAGAATTTATTGACATCGATCGACGAAATCGGCTACTTTACGTTCTCCAATAACAGTGACGTCATTCCACCGAGCGACGCGCGTCCAAACTCGATCTTCGTCTTCGATGACGTGGCATGCGATAAGCAAGACGCTGTGAGAGAGTATTTCTCAATGGGCAGGCACTCGAGCGTCGACTCCTTCTATCTCTGTCAGACGTACGCGAGAATACCTAAACATCTGATACGCGACAACGCGAATCTGCTGATCCTGTTCAAGCAGGACGGTACCAATTTGAAACACGTGTACAACGATCACGTGAATACCGACATGCCGTACGATGAATTTTGCTCGTTGTGTCACGAGTGTTGGCAACAAAAGTACGGATTCGCGGTGATAGACAAGGACAGCGCGCTTTCGAACGGCCGATACAGAAAAGGATTTAACGTGTTCGCGATACCGTAAAAGCGATCAGTCGTTGCCGATACCTCGTCGGAGGCGAAACGTTAGCGTTACAGAGAGAGATCGATACTCTGCTTTGTTTTCCCGCGATGGCTGCGATCGAAGGGAGCGAGAATATTCGCGAACGCGAGAAGATCGTGAAAGATATTGCGAAAACGAGTGATTCGATTCGCAAGAAACTTCGCGCTTTGAAGACCGGTAAGATCGAGAAGGGCATTGAGATGGATACGCACTTTAAACCTCTCATCGGGCCGCTGAAAAAGATCGTCGACAACTCGAGCTTGACCGCGGTGAAGAAGGAGGAGCCGGAAAGCGTCGCTGGCGGGGAGGAGGAGGAGGAGAATGCTACACCGAAGAGAGAAAAGAGGGAACGATTATACTCCTGGTCGGATCTGTCATCGACACCGCGTAAATCTAATCAATCGAAACGATCGAAAGTACTACCGGTAACTTCTACACCGATAACCTCTACACCGACGCGAACCGTGCAACATACAAGTCCCGAATTAGCGGCAAACGTGGATGTTCCCGAATTTCTCGAAAACGAGGATGTTTTCGAAACCACGGACGACTCGATCGGGACGACCGTTCAAAAGCAGTTGCAAACATCGGAGGGGCGAGAATTGTTTATAGAAACGTTGGAAGATAATTTCGGTCCACTGAGCCGAGTGTATATCTCGTCTGTTTTGGGCGCCGATCCAACGATAGACGACGTGTACGGCGTTTATCTCGACAAGAATGAAATGATGCTCGGTAATAAACGTTTTTACGTGGACAAAGCGGATAACATTCATATTGGCGACGTACGATACGCCGGTACACCCGGTATTTACGAGTTAATCTTCAAAAAAATACCCGATGATAAGCTCTACACGGAGGCCGATAGGCAAAAGTACAGAAGCATACTGTTGGCGACGAGTGCTCATAAATACAAGCACGATCCTCGCGAGCGAGTAAAGGGTAACAGGGGATACAAGTATGTATGGGTAATCTCACCGTTAATATCGATCGAATCCAAGAAGAAAAAATCCGGAAAGGGATTATCCATGCCTCGCGCGATGACGCTAACCGACAATAAGATCGACTACGTGCACTGGGACAATCCCAACGAGCTGGTGGATCGTCTGCGATTGCTCGACGCTTCGCGTCAAGCTGGCAACAATGCCCACGACAACGAGATCATGTCGATCATCGAGGAACTTCGCGAAGCCGGGCTTATTATAAATTAAACGGCGCGACAGCGATCCGTTCAATCAGCGTCGAAATGCCGATCAACAAATTTGGATTGTTCGAGCACAGCGGAGATGCGACAAACTCCATTTCGTACCATCGGTGGAGCGGATTAATGAGAAATTTCGTGCGCAATAACGCTCTGTGTCGCAGCGCCACGGACTTTGACGCAAGGTCGCGCAAGATTCGTCGCGTAGCGCAACCTGAGACTGACGGTGACGCGGTTAACAAACTATACGTGGATCGGTGCGTTAAAAGTTTGACAGATCAACGAAAAGAGTCAGACGAGAAGCTTACCTCGTTCGAGAAGGACGTGCGAGCGTTACAGACTGCGGTAAACGCGCTTCGGCGTACGAACATCGTTAGATTGGAAACGGCTAATGAACGATGAAGAAACGGTTCAGCAGAAACGACTATCGAAAAGCGACGAGTGAAGAGAAGCAACAGTTAATTGACGACGGCGACGAACAGCAACGAACGATTCGAGAACGGTTGTCGGACGGCTGTCTAACGGTTCAAGAACGGTTGTCGGACGGTTATCGAACGATTCAAAAACAACTCAGAAACGATTACGAGCGATTCAGAAACAGCTGCAAACTACGCGGTGACAGGAAAGGCTACAAACGGCTAAAGAACGTCGACGACGACGACGACGACGACGATGAGTGACAAACAACGGTTAACTGACGACGACGAACAACAACGAACGATTCACGAATGGCTCAGAAGCGGTTACGAACTGTTGAGAAGCGGTTACGAACTGTTCAGAAACTGCTACGAACGATGCACTAGAAGCAGAAACGGCGACAACGAAACATGAGACAGTTAAAATCGATCGATGTGCGTAAAAGTATCGAGAAGCAACGACTCGTCGAAGAACTGCACGCTCCGGCGAGAAGAAATTTTCCCCGCAGACGCGTCATAGTGCGAGGGTACGATGACCTGTGGCAGGCTGACATCGTTGAGATGCGTCCGTACTCACGTTTCAACGGAGGCTACCACTACATACTCACCGTCATCGATGTGTTGAGCAAGTACGCGTGGGCCGTGCCGCTCAAGGGTAAAGGCGGCAGCGAGACAGCCGACGCTATCGCCGAGATAATTCGACACAGCGGGAGGTGCCCCAGTAACCTACAAACCGATATGGGGAAGGAATTTTACAACACCGACGTGCAACGTCTCGTGAGAAAACACGACATCAATTATTATTCCACGTATTCGGTGTTGAAGGCGTCGGTCGTCGAGCGATTCAATCGTACCTTAAAGAACGACATGTGGAAGATGTTTACGCTCAACGGAAATTACAAGTGGGTCGACGCCTTGCCGCGACTCGTGTCGGATTACAACGCGCGCAAGCATCGAACCATCGGCATGCGGCCCGTCGACGTTACCTCCGCGATCGCCAAAAGACTCTTGGCTACCGTATACAGCGCGATAAAGATCGCGGGTCCGGCAAAATTCAAAGCGGGTGACTCGGTGCGCGTTAGCAAATACAAAACAATTTTCGAAAAGGGTTACACGCCGAATTGGACCACCGAGGTGTTTAAGATCGTTAAAGTGCAGCGTACCAATCCCGTAACCTATCTACTCGAGGACTATCGTGGAAAATCCGTCGCTGGAGCGTTCTACGAGCACGAGTTGCATCGCGCGACTTATCCGGACGTGTATCTCGTGGAGAAAGTACTGCGCAAGAGGGGCGACGAGGTTTACGTTAAATGGCTGGGATTCGATGGATTGCACAATTCATGGATACACAAGGACAATGTTATTTAATTCGTGCAAACTGTATTTTATTCTTAACATAAAAAATATGTAATATGTAATACATGTAAAGTGTTTGAAATATGAAATATAAAATACGTAAAAATATGAAATATACACATGTGCAATATCTTTATTAATATTCTTTCCAATACTGTAATATAATACTCACAATACGTTACGTTATACTACATTTATACATTCATACGTTATATGACATACTACTACTACATTATATATTACGTTACATACATATACTACTGCATACGTTATACGACATACATACGTTATATATATTACGTTACATACATATACTACTGCATACGTTATACTATTACATACATATACTACTGCATACGTTATACTATTACATACGTTATACTATTACATGCATGCATACATACGTTACAAAGATATTTTATAATGTCCCCACGGTAACGTATCGGTCGAATCGGGTATAATGTATCGCTTATCGTCGTATGGACTCAGAGCGATTTTTGTTTCGGACACGGTGTACACTTCGTGCTTTTTCGATCGTATACAGGACTGCGATCGGGTCATTTCAATTTCGTCTCGCAGACACCTCGTGTAATCGTCGAACGTTATAGTACGCGCTACGACGTTGTTCTTGACACCTTTCGCTTTTTTACAATCTTTTTTACCATCCACCCTCAACGCGTACATCTTCGCCCTGAGTCCGACGAATTCGGTCATGATCGCGCCGTTATTCTCGTCCTTCATCAAGCCCGGAACTTTTTTATTGGCGAGTGGGATACCGTACGCGTTATCTACCGCGTAATCGCTAGTGTCGAACCTGACTATATCATCTTTCATGTTCTCATACACATCGTCGCACTCGATGTGATAAATCAGACTGTCAGTATCGGTGTACGTGACTTTACACTTGTCGCCATACAGGGGAGACATGTACTCGTGATGAAATTCGTACAAGCAGATTTTCGATACGTCGAGAATGCACATGCCGACGTAAATAGGTTTATCGAATTTAACTTCAAGTTTTCGCAGTTCAACGGCTATCAGATTTTCCGAAAAGATGCTTCGACTATGAAAATTTGGTCGCGCGATCATTGCCTCCGCACCGTATCTACCCTCCCACTTTGTTAATAATTTTACATCGACGTGATTGCGAACGTTCTCCATCGTTTTCCCGAAAACCGCGTTATTCATCAATTTATATAAATTTTTCTCGAACTCATTTTTGGCCAGTGTTCTAAATTTTGTATTGAGTTCGATGTAAGTGCGGAGCCACGCAGATTGAGCGAATTGCAATACGCGATGTATTTTTGTGACGCGAAGGCCGTGGTGCGTGCACTGCTGTAGGTTGCGGTAGTGTATGACGTAACGCTTCTTATCATACAGCGTGGCGAGAAGTTTTTCCTGCTGTTTGCCGGGCGGTTTATCGCGCGTCGGACAGAACGGTAGGTCGGCGTGCGCGTCGTGTTTATTCTCCGGATACTCGAGATCGACTTCGAGAATATAACCCGTGGGCGAATCCAAAGCGATCGCGCTAAAGTCGAAATTCGAAACGTCTTCGACCCATTGAAAATCTGCGTAGGGCAGTGGCTGACACATCGCCCAACCGTACAAGTTGTTTACATCGAAGTACATCAAGTACGAAGACGGTTTCGATGAATCGTAATATTGCATGTACTTGTTGTTGGCCCGCGCGTATCTGTTTGAACATTGACTCAGACCACCGCGTATACCGCGTTCGATGAACAAGACCATGTCAATGTCGGTGAGCAGTTCGAAATTGATACACGTATGTTTCAACATGGCATCCCACGTGAAACCTGGCAAAGTGTAGTAGTACGCTGGATCGAGTCCATAACTCGCGATACAGCTGTCGCGGAAATTTTCAAACACGTTGGCCAACAGCAAGACATCGGTTTTGAGGTATAGATCGCTGTATTCGCCCAGAGTTCGAACGGAGAATCGCTGCCATACGTTCGCGGCGTGCGCGTAATCGCTCTCGGATACGGTGTCACCGGTCAAGGAACTGTAAAATGAATCGCGCGGCGGTAAACACGTGTCCTCCAACTTTTCGATGCTGTCCACGTATTCGTATGGAAAGACACCTTTTCGCGTCAAAAGATCAAAGTCCTCGGTCGATAATTGTGAAAATTGAGAACGTACAGTTTTTAACTTATCTTTGCATAGAAAAGATGCTAATTTATCGAGGCTGCTACTCAAAAATTTATACGAATCGATGAATCTTAATTTTATGTCGCTTCGCGAATCTGATCTGTCGGCTGTATCTTTCACGTGCTTCGTGAATGAGATGTACTTTTCTTTTGTTATCGGTAATACATTGACCGAGCCTTCGAACGCGGCAGCTATCTCCGTGATAATGAAATGCGCGTCGTAGCCCGATAAATTGTGGAAAATTACGGGGATGTAATGCGAATTTTTATAATTCAGATTGCAGTTCGAATGTGCGGGACCTCTATATCGACCGGTCAAGTGGCAATGATCGCGTACTCGCACGTCGTCTGTCGCGAACGGTTTTTCGCAAATGTGACATTGCGCCGCGCTGCGAAATATCTCCCACTCGTCTCGCGTTAGATCTACCATGCAAACATTCTCGGACAAGATAGCCTTTACGCGATGCGCCAATCCTTTCAGTTCCTCGGCGAACCACGCGACGCAATCCTTATCGCGGCGAAATCGATACGCAGATAACGAGTCGTCGTACGAGCACCGCACGTAGTATCCTATACTACATACCCGATGATGTTGAAACCTGAACGTGGGCGTTGTCGGATCCGCTTCCGTCTTCTCAAGGGTACATTCCAGGTCGGCGTACACGACATATGGAAGCCGCTCTTTCCTGCTGTGATTCTTGAAACTCAGCCGCTTGTCGTCCTCGCTCGGTAGTCGGATTGCGCAGTTGTTTATCTTCTGACAGTCGACGGTGTGCGCTTCCAATTTCTCGCTCGTGTAGAAATAGTGCAAACATCTGCAAAAAACAAATATTGTAAATTATTAAATAAAATATTTTATAATTTTATTAAAAAGGAGTATAAGTACTCACCGATCGCAAAAGTATTTCCGACCACGGTGCGTGCTCAATTGCGAGCTAACGAGACGCGATAGTTTCTTGATCCACGCGAAATGCCCCACGTTGTCGTTTCGCGGCTCCTGCACGTACAGCAGATTTACGTGCTTTTCTCTCTTCAGGTCGGTGAGCCGTATCGGGAGAACGTTCGGCGTCTTCTCTCCCTCGACAGTATATACGTTGATCGACACGTCGTTGAATCGTTCGAAGTTTTTAATTTGGCTCAACGTCACTGGAAACTCAATGTCTCGTAAATTCAGCACTGTTGTATAATGAGGATACGAAGATTCCCGTTCCGAATGTCTTTCGGCTGGATGTAGAGCAGCCACCACCGACCACGCGAAGCATGCATTGTCCATAGATTGCACGTTGATCACCGCTCCCTTCAATTTAATTTGTTGCGGTAATTTGATGTAACATCCCGCGCGCAAAGGATTGTACTTGTTCACGTTCACTGTCAAATTGAGTATACGCAATAACGCCCACCCGCTGTCGCGTTCCTGAAACTCTTCGAGTTTCGCTAATGTGGGCTCGATAACGTGTAGCTTGTACCACTCGCGCAGATTGGACCGATCGGACGAACGAAAGAGTTCGCAGTTTCTCGTGCTGATACTTTTGTTCGCACGTTTGTCACCCGTCACAAACTCACCGTTGAACACAGTGTTTATCTTTACACTTGCGTGTCTTTGCATGACGTTCCGCACATGATCGAGCACGATGACTTCAGCATCTTCGAGAAATTTTTGCAGTTCGATGTAATTTGTATTTATCACTGCACCGGTCAATACACGGCTTTCGAACGCGGCATCGATCTCTCGCCAGACGAGTCTTTCCACGTTTTCGTTACCGCTACTACTGCCCGCCGCGTACTCACCACCGATATGTACGAACCGTCTCTGTAATAGGGTCTTCGCACCTTCGAGTCGCGCGATTCTTGCCACTAAAAATTGTCTGTGTCCCGGATTGTTTGTTTCGCGGATTGAGAGCCGCGGACGTTTGGAACGACAGTCTTCTTCGAGCTGCTCGATAAACTCCTCGCATCGCTGTGCCCATGCAAGATATTCGCCCAAGGTAGCGATTTGGTCGGATTGTTCCAACAGGTTGCGTTCCGTTTTATCGATATGTTCCATGTTTTTTAATACTGTCTTTTTCACACTATTTTTTAGATCACGTCACATTCTTCGATGGAGCACTTGCACGTGACTCGTTTACACGTTGGACAACGTCGACAGAAATATAGAATGGAATAATGTTTAAGCATAAGATTATAAAGACTGAAGAAGGGGACATCAAAGTGCCAATCATTAAAATCATTAAGTTCACGGTCAAGAGCTCTTTGAATCGATGTATGATTAAAACCTATTATCTTATTAAAGATATGTAAAATTGATCTCTGTCTGTTCATGTTTTTCATCACCGCCAATTCGACGCACTTCCCAATGCCTGTGCGAATTTGAATGAGCATAGTATCAGTGAGCATGAGCATATCAGTAATAACTTTATTCGCCCAATAGCGATACTCCTGATACTCCGAATCAAAGTCAGGTTTAAAGTAAAAATCATAAAAATAAGAATTATCACGAGCTTCACGAGCTTCACGAGCTTCACATTCTTTTGCCTCGTCCCGCAGCCGCCGATACAATTTCCGTCTCACGTTATCCGAATCCCATTCATAAGGATAATTAATATAGTTGATAGCGACTCTTTGTTTAACGCTGCGTCGATCAGTTCCGCGTATACCTAGTTCGCGATCGCGAAGAAACTGCACCGGTGATGTCACATCCGTCAATTTCACTCCTCGATCTTCTTCACGCAGAACATTGGCGACATCGTTTATTAAATCATTGTCAGATTTCTCTTCTTCACTTGGCCATTCCATGTTGCGCACATTTATATGCCCCACTCGCGATAATGTTTTTTTATCACTTCATGCAAATCGGGCACATTTTGCATGGATATATTTGGAACAATGGAGTGCGACAATCTCCACAAAATCGACCGTTCATTACCTCGTACGGATCGGTTACATGCTCTCGATATTCACGTATGTGCTCACCAGTGTCTGGTACAGTGATCATACACGAATAACACAGTTTATCTGAACCGTATATATAATAAAAATAAATTGCGCAACACTTCGTACGTCCATCTAACGCTAGAAATTCGGGACGTGGCACTAATTTATTGACGACTTCTTTATGATCGTCGTCTTCATCGCTGTTGTAAGTGCTGTCCGGTGACAATGGACGATCCTCTTCGGATGAATCCGCATCCATTATTGCCTCGAAATTATTGTCCATCTCCATTTTTGTTCACAGTTTTAAAAAAAATGTTTTTTATAACGCCCACTTGACACAAAAAAAACTTCAGCCCCCGAGAATTAACTTTTAAGAGCCGCGATAATGTTTTCTTTTCTTATCGTGTGCGAATCGGGCACATATTACATGGAAATATTATATACAATGCTGCACGACATCTTGAACAATACCGGCCATGCATCGTTCCGCGTAACGCAACGAAGTGTCTTAGGCGAGCGTACATACCCTCCCTAAGGTCCCATAGAGCAATCATGCACGAAAAACATAGTGCAAGTGCACCACCCGTTGAAAAATAAAAATATATTACACAATGTCTTGTACGTAAATTTAGCGCAGCGATTTCCCAATGCAGCACTATTCTATCGATGACTTCATTATGATCATTGTCATCATCACTGAAATAATCACTGTCGTCCGCGCGATCCTCGTCTGCATTCATATTGAAATTATTGTCCATCTACATTTTTTTGTTCATTGTTACAAATAAATGTTTTCTTTATACCGCCCACTTGACACAAAAAAACCTTCACCCTCGAACATGAACTTTCGCGTTGCGAAAGCTAGCCGAAGACTGATCCGCAAGATGTGGATCCATAATCATCCTGGCGACAATGGATGCTATGCGTTTGTATAATTGTCGTTAGACATATTTTGTTTATACATTCCAGCAGCCGGACATCGGCGCTCGCTTTTTGTAATATGCCGCGCCATAACCGAATACCGCCCGCGACGGTTAAATCGTAATCGGCAGCGGCTCTTCCTAGAAAAAACATGAAGAGGACTCCGCAACGGTTAAATCGTCATGGGTGACAAATTTTATCAATTGTTTACCTCGGCTATTTCATCTTTAAACCGTCGTCGGACCATCGGTGCTCGCTTTTGTAGTGTGAGACGCCGTAACCGAATGGCGGCTCGCATGTTCTAGAAGGGTGAGATCATTGCAGAGACAAGTGTCTAACTCACTATTTTGTTTATAGTCGCCGATAAAATTCCAGCAGCCGAACGGCGCCCCCGTTAGCCTTTGTAATGCCCCTCGGCCAAGAACGCGGACCACCCCCCCCCTCGGCGGTACCCCTTGTCAACGATATGTTTATAAATATTTGATAAACATTGCAGAGACAAGTGTCTAACTCACTATTTTGTTTATAGTCGCCGATAAAATTCCAGCAGCCGAACGGCGCCCCCGTTAGCCTTTGTAATGCCCCTCGGCCAAGAACGCGGACCACCCCCCCCCCTCGGCGGTACCCCTTGTCAACGATATGTTTATAAATATTTGATAAACATTGCAGAGACAAGTGTCTAACTCACTATTTTGTTTATAGTCGCCGATAAAATTCCAGCAGCCGAACGGCGCCCCCGTTAGCCTTTGTAATGCCCCTCGGCCAAGAACGCGGACCACCCCCCCCCCCCTCGGCGGTACCCCTTGTCAACGATATGTTTATAAATATTTGATAAACAACATGTCCCGACGCGCTCGCCGCCCTCGAGTCCCTCCCCGCCCCGCTCCGCCCTCGGAGCTCCCGGGGCCGTAGGCACATAGTATTCCTACTCTCTCGACAAAACAAATCCGTCAAAAACGCCACCGTGGATGTCAGAATAGAATTCGATTGCATGGAGAACGTACCGCCGAATACCTCCGCGTACTGTCTCATCATACACGATCGCGTGATCGAGTACAATCCGTTAACCAACGTAGTGCGCAAAATAGTCTGAGTGTTCGCGGCAACGTCGACGAAAATTCTCTCTCTTTCACTCCCGATACAAATTTATGAGAGAGAAAAAAGGGAAGCAGGATATATAAATCAGAGTGTCGCGAAACGCGCGTCATTCCTCTCGATTCACGCATCGAAGAGAGAGAGAGATCTCTTCATGTCCGCACCAACGTTCGTAGACCTGCAAGGTTTCGTCGTCGGGATGAAATTTGTCGTGAAGGAGGCGGCGGTGCTGAGAAACGGGGGCGTTCTGGCGCATTACATCTTTACATGCCCCATGTCGTGGAATCTCCTCACAAAATCCGACAAATCGTGCGCTTCCTGGTTGATTCGCCATCACCATGGATTACGATGGGAAGACGGAAACGTGCCGTACAGCAAGGTGAAGCGTTTAATTACGTCGGCCGTGCTCGGTGAAAAAGAGGACAACGACGACGACGACGAGATGCCGACTCTCGTGTACGTCAAGGGATGCCAGAAACGAGAATGGCTGGTAGATCTGCTTGAGAATAAAGCGAGAAAAAACCTAAACATCGAGACTCTGGATGCGGATTACGAAGATATCGAATCCCATGTGCGAATTTCATAAAGGCTCAGTGCTGGCTTGGTACTGGTGCCAGAGTTACCAGTACTGGCTGACGATTCTGGGCCAGTACAAGCTAAGATCGGGGTCATTACCGGGGCAATGTCGGAATGATAACACGGGTCCCAGTCTTGGCGCCAACTTTGGCCCGACACAGAGTACTAATACGGGGACAACACTGATTGCCAGTATTGGGCCAACTCTTGGCGCCAACTTTGGCCCGACACAGAGTACTAGTACGGGGATAACACTGATTGCCATATCATACTCGCGGCGTGTTGCTTTCGTGCCGCGGTCGTTACTTCCGGCGCCGCTCGAGCAAAAAGCTTTCTAAATCCCCTCGCGGCGTGTTGCTTTCGCGCGGCTGTTACCTCCGGCGCCGCTCGAGCGAGAATTTCTCCAAGTCCAATTCGGTCTTTCGATACTCGTGGCAATGCTGTGTTCGTATAAGTTACACGACGGTGGCGATTGACTACGAGCGCGAGCGAACGGGAAACGATGCTCCCCGCATCGACTTCGTCGTATGTGCCCCTTTCGTGTACGTATTCCATGGAATGCGTTGTGCACAAACGTTTTACACATTTGTACGGACCAAGCGAAACGCGTTTGCACGTCCGTACGTATCGCTCGTGTCGCTCGGCTCGCCGAGCGCACCGCACCTCTTATAGTACCCAACCGGCCGGCCGAGCGATCGGCGACGCACGGTCTTACGCACGGTCGCTTACGGGCGCTGGAGGCGAAATATCGAGAACATCGGGACTTGACCGCTGAGAGCGACGACGACGGCATGAACGCGGTCGTTACCTCCGGCGTGGGCTCTAGCGAAAACTCCCATCGCGGCGTGTTGCTTTCGCGCGGTTGTTACCTCCGGCGCCACCCGAGCGAAAATTTTCTAAGTCGACCCAATACATGCCCAGTACTGAGCCGACTCTCGGCCGTAGATCAATATTATTTCTGGCCTTATACACGGTCAGTACTGAGACGAGACTCGGCTCAGAACAGAATATGGTTGCATGGGGGTACTGGCACAATACTGATCTAGCGGTTTATCCGTACTGGGGCAGCACCACTCATCAAGTCTTGGCAGCCAATATTGTGCCACTTCTGGGCCATGCGGACAACTCTGGCAGAAGTCCGACATTCGCACATGGGATCTTTAAATATTCTAGATGCTACCGATACTATGCGATGTGGAAAACACGTTAAGAATTGCGCATTGCAAAATGTATTAAAAATATTTAACTGGTGGTCGAAACGTCAAAGAGAATTGTCATCTTTTTAAAAAAATAAATTTTATATGTATGTGTAAATTTTACAATGTTTGATTTCCCTTCCCCATTAGTCGATAGTGTACAAAATTAAAGAATAAGTAGGTATACGTAACGAATTCTAACTCGAGAGCTTCGAGGGGGGGTATCAGGTTTCAGCGAACATGTCTGAACATGTTTCGCGGTTGATGTCATGCGGAGGGGGGGGGGTATACGTCTTAATAAAAAAAAAACATCCTACCTTAGTCCCCTCTCCTAAATTTCAGAGCGCTGATTGCGCGTTCCAGAAACATTAATTTCCCCCTCCTTCATCATAGTTTTGGAAGTTGCCGCGTATATTCGATTAATTTTGCGAACGGTGTTCACTTCTCATAACCGAGAGAAAGAATGTATTCTGTTTAAGGAAGCAACGGCGGTAACAGTGGCAGTGGACGTATGAATTATTACGTACCGATTCACGATGGTGATGATGATGAAACTCCATCGTACGAGAACAAGTCTAACAAGTAAGTTTTCGTTTTTTTTTCTTAAATTATAAAGCTTTATATTTTTTAAATTGCAAATTATAAATTGTATTATTTTGAAAGTAATCTCATTATTTTTTCTACAGCATTTCGTTGGAGCGTCGCGCGGTTCATATACTAGGCAGACGATACGCCTTGACACCAACAGCTTATAAATATTTGGAATCAGCGTGGGACCTGTGTCCTTTGTGGAGCTACTTCTCGGTGATAACCGAGGAAATCACATGGTGTTGACTCATACAACGTGGACAGCGCTAATTGAAAGACGTGCTGATATTGAACGATTCCTGCAGTCAACCGCACCTTCATCAATGGCGATTCGAGATCTGGTTATAAAACTCGTAAAAATACGTGATGCGAGTGTTGTAAAACTTACGTTACATAATAATTGCATGTATATGAAATCATCGACCGTACTTTTCTTATTCGAACTCGAGCACTGCGTTGAACATAAATATTTCGAGCTGTATCAAAATACAAATGAGATAAATGTGAAATTTCATCAATTTGTAACCATTGTACGAAGAAATTGTATAACCGATAAATGTGATGCAGCTAGAATCTTGCGCGGCGTTTTTGATACAAATTCGATTATTGATTGCGAATTATTAGCTTATGCTTTAGATAATATTGTATACGATGCGACACATAATAAATAAATTAATGTTTATATGATAAAAAATATTTATTATCTTTCAATTCCAATTATTATTTATTATAAAGGAAAAGCGATGCCTTCGACATCGGCTCGTCGATTGTGAGCTCGCAGCTTTATTTTTTAGTGCATACGCTTCCGTAGTACGTAAGAACAAAAAAATGTAAAAGAAGAATAAAAAATGTATTTTTAAATATAAATCATGACTTAATTTCTTCACACGCATTTCCATTCGAGCCGTATATGCGACGTTCGACTCGAACTACTCGGGCCATTTGAAATTTAAGGTATTGTATATCGTACACTATGAAGCGATGCTCCGGCGACGCTCGCCTATGTGGTGCCGATGCTCCAACGTATCCTTGCTCGCTATTGTAATGCTAGATATATTTTATCTTAATTACTTTTCTGAGCTCTGGTTCAGTCCACTGCAGTCAGTTAAGTCAGTCAGTCAGTACTGTCAGTAGTGTAAAAACGTTCGCGAGTGGAGCAAAGTATAAGAAGAAGAAATGGAAAGATTTCATAGAATCGAAGATTTTATAGAAATCGTTCACCCCGCCGTAGGAGTATGTATACCTAATACCGTTGCGTGCGTGTCGCCCGGTATGTTTTTCGAACTCCAAGCTGAAGCGTGCAGCGAGCGGTCTTTTAATAAACGAGTCGTTATTTTCGTGAGTGCGCGAGTGTGAATGAGTGTCTGAGAGAAATCCGAAGAGTCACGGACTCACTGTCGGCCTGGGCGTAACATTTTTTTGAAAAGCATACCGGGCGGCATGCACGCAACAATACACATAACTGTATATTAAAAAAAAAATATATATATATATTTTTTTTTTAAATTAACCATTCTGTTAACGTTATAGTGGATATGGGTCGATAACGTGCCGGTACACGAGATCCAACTTTTCAATATGGTGAGGATTCGAATCCCTCACGTACAGGTGTGTATAAATATTTTTTCATAGATTTTAAAATTTTTTAAAATTTTTTTTTAGCCCAATGTTATACATATGGATAAGATCCAAATACGTGGATTCATCAATATTGAACATCAGCGTTGGGTGCGGTGGTTCAGAAGAATAGATTATGAATATAACGAGGAGGTATGGGACATTTTGGGATCCGAGGACATCTTCGGATTGCGAAGACTGTTTGGAATCGAACATGAATTCGACATTGAAGAAGAAGAAGTTTGGTAAATTTACAAAATTCAACAATGGTAATTATACTTAATAATATTAATAATATTAATAATAATGAAGGAAGCGAAAAAATGAATAATAAATGATATATATGAAATTAATCATAAAAATATTTATTCATAAAATTGTTGAGGTAATTATACAGTTTAGGGGCCTCACCTCAAATCTCGATGAAATTATGCTCAATCGACGCGTTTTTGTACGAAACGAAAGAATCTGGCAGAAAAAAGTGTCGCTCTGCCCCGCGACGCGAGATATTAAACGTTAAAGTTGACAGAAATCAGGTTATAATTCCTGTCATACCGACGCCATGTAGCAACACTGAACGTGCTCTGCGGCCATATGCGCATGCTCAGTGACCGCACGCGCATGCTCAGTGGCCGCACGCGCATGCAAAAGTGCGCCAATTTTAAATATGATCACTATTGACTGGTCAATCGTGCGGAATAACCAAGCGTCTTGATTCAAGCAGTTAGGTATCACGCTGGGAGTTTGTTTAGTTTTATTATGCGGGGGAAGGGGTTCCGCCGCAGCTACTTCTATGTAAAAATCACAATTTCTATAAAGCAGGGCATACACACGTGTGTGTGTGCCCTGCTTTAACGGAAATCACAACTTCTATAAAGCAGGGCATACACACGTGTGTGTGTGCCCTGCTTTAACGAAAATCACAACTTCTATAAAGCAGGGCATACACACGTGTGTGTGTGTGTGTGTGTGTGTGTGTGCCCAGTACATGCGTGGGCGGGGAAATTTTGCTCCCCTGCACCCCCCTCCCCATGCATGTACTTTATAATTTCGCTTTACAACTTAGCATGTACTTTAAGTTGTAAAGCGAGTTCCACGCTTTCAACCACGGGGGGGGTGCGGGGGGGCCGAAGGCCCCCCCTCGCACCGCCTTGTCTGTGTGTGTGTGTGTGTGTCCACGCGAAACGAGGTGCCACATGGGTTCATGACGCGCTTTACAACTTAAAGTACATGCTAAGTTGTAAAGCGAAATTATAAAGTACATGCATGGAAAGGGGGGTGCAGGGGAGCAAAATCCCTTCGCCCACGCATGTACTTAAACAAGCTTGTAAAGCGCGTCATAAACCCATGTGGCACCTCGTTTCGCGTGGACACACACACACACACACACACACACACACACTCAGACGAGGCGGTGCGAGGGGGGGCCTTCGGCCCCCCCGCACCCCCCCGTGGTTGAAAGCGTGGAACTCTCTTTACAACTTAAAGTACATGCTAAGTTGTAAAGCGAAATTATAAAGTACATGCATGGGGAGGGGGGTTAAACAGTTAAATACTTTTAAAGCGCGTCAACTAACCTATGTAGGTTAGTGACGCGCTTTAAAAGTATTTAACTGTTTAAACACTTAAGGTGGAGCCCTCCCCCGCCTATTTATGTACTGTTTATACACATGTACTATATACACATGTGTGTATAAACAGTACACAAATAATCAAGCGTCTTCATTCAAGCAATTAGGTTTCACGTTGGCAGTTTTGTTTAGTTTTATTATGCGGGGGTAGGGGCTCCGCCTGCGGCGGAGCCCTTCCCCCGCCTATTTATGTACTGTTTATACACATGTGTATAATAGTTTATAAAACTAAACAAACTCCCAGCGTGATACCTAACTGCTTGAATTAAGACGCTTGATTATTCCGCATGATTGACCAGTCATCATATTTAAAATTGGCGCAGTTTTGCATGCGCGTGCGGCCACTGAGCATGCGTATGTGGCCGCAGGGCATGTTCAGTGTTGCTACATGGCGTCGGTATGACAGGAATCATAACCTGATTCCTGTCAACTTTAACGTTTAATATCTCGCGTCACGGGGCAGAGCGACACTTTTTTCTGCCAGATTCTTTCGTTTCGTACAAAAACGCGTCGATTGAGCATAATTTCATCGAGATTTGAGGTGAGGCCCCTAAACTGTATAATTACCATTATATTATAATAATTTAAATAATAATTATTAAGTTAAATCCGCGCGAGGGAGAGAAAACGCGAACGAGAAGCGCGCGAGGAAGAGATAACGCGAACGGGGGACGGGAGCGAGAGAGACCGCGCGCGAGGAAAAGAGAACGCGAACGAGAAGCGCGCGAGGAAGAGATAACGCGAACGGGGACGGGAGCGAGAGAGACCGCGCGCGAGGACAAAAAAACGCGAACGAGAAGCGCGCGAGGAAGAGATAACGCGAACGGGGACGGGAGCGAGAGAGACCGCGCGCGAGGAAAAGAGAACGCCAACGAGAAGACGCGCGCGAACGGGGGAGAGACAACGGGGATCGGGAGCGAGCGCGCCGTGTGACGTCACGCGGACCGACGTGGCCGTTGGACGCGGACTGCCATCCCCCCCCCCCGCGGCGCGCCGAAAACGTGAACGCGGTGTCGCGAAATGGTGGCTCGCATGTTCTAGAACTGTGAGATCATTGCAGAGACAAGTGTCTAACTCGCTATTTTGTTTATAGTCGCCGATAAAATTCCAGCAGCCAAACGGCGCCCGTTAGCCTTTGTAATACCCCGCGCCGAAAACGCGAACGCCACCCCCCCCCCCCCCTCGGCCTAGAACGCGGACACCTACCATCACCCCCCCCCCCCCCGCGGACCCCCTCGGCCAAGAACGCGGACATTTACCCCCCCCCCTCGGCGGTACCCCTTGTCAACGATATGTTTATCAATATTTAATTAACAACATGTCCCGACACGCTCGCCGAAACCCACTTCCCCCAACACCCCCCTCGCCATCAAGTCCCCCCGCCCCGCTCCTCCCTCGGAGCACCCGTGGCAGTCAGCCCACTATATTCCTACTAGTACATTTTCGTGAATTATTCACAGCACAGACCTTATGTCCGGTCACAACCTCACTACGTAATACGACAAAATTTTGTTTAGGAGAGCCAAAAAGGGAGAGCTCCTTAAATCTTGTGGAAAAAATAATATTTCCAAGGGTTGGAATGCCCATAAAAAGTGATGTTAATAAAAATAATACCTCTCATGTTACTATTGGGGAACTCATGAGAAGAGTAAAATTATATAATCCCAATATGGAAAAAATTTATGAGATTAACAGAAAAAATAAACCGTCTTCAAAAACTTTGGCATACGAACAAGCTCAATTCCAGGAAATAATGGAAAATTTAAGTACAAGCGTAAATCGAAGCAACATCAATTAACGTCTGAAACATCGGCTAACGATGTTATTTCACGTGAATGTTTTGTATCATCCGGAGAATCTAAGAAAGAGAGGCTTACGGAGATTACGAAATTGCTACGACTAGAGCATTTAAATAATAAAGAGAGAAAAAAAGTGTTATGAAACTTATAAGTAATAGTCAAGATCGATTTCATATTCCTGGACAAAAATTAACAGCAACTCGTGTGTTGCGACATCAAATACCAACAACAGATGATCGATCTATAAATACTCGACAATATAGATTTCCACAAGTCCACAAAGAGGAAATAAATAAACAGGTAAAGGAACTGCTCGAACCAGGGATCATAAAACCTTCTGAGTCACCCTACAATACACCTATTTGGATAGTGCCAAAAAAAGAAGACTCAAAAAAAAACAAACGTTGGAGAGTAGTATTAGATTTCCGAGGCGTGAATGAAAAAACTATGGGCGATGCCTACCCATTACCGAACATTGTAGAAATTATCGATCAATTAGGCAATGCAAAGTATTTCACAGTATGTGATCTTGCCTTCGGGTTTCACCAAATAGAAATAGATCCTGCAGGTAGCCATAAAACCGCATTTACGACTCCTAATGGTCACTATGAATTCAAGAGAATGCCTTTCGGGTTAAAGAATGCTTCCAACGAGCAATGGATCTAATATTAGCAGGTATAGAAGGTGTATTTATTTATATGGACGATATCATTATTTCAGCTCCTACGTTAGAAGAACATGATAGACGGTACATATTATTAATGGAATGACTCCGTCAAGCTAATCTAAAATTACAGCCCGATAAATGTGAATTCTTGAAAACAGAAGTAACATACCTAGGACACATAATAAGTAGAGATAGAATTAAACCTGATCCAAAAAATTATAAGCCGTAAGACAATTTCCTAGGCCAAAAACACCGAAAAATATTAAACATTTTCTCGGATTAGCAGGATATTACAGAAGATTTATACTAAATTTCTCGAAATTAGCCAAACCTTTAACAAATCTATTAAAAAACGATACGCCTTTTAAATGGACATCTGCTCAAGAGGAGTCTCTCGAAATATTAAAGCAAAAATTATGCATAAATTATGTAGAAAGAACCAGTTTTACAATATCCTGATTTTTCAAAACCTTTTATTTTAACTACCGACGCTTCTGGAATTGCCGTAGGAGGCATTTTGTCACAAGGAGAAATAAATAAAGCTCGACTAATAGCATACGCATCACGAACTTTAACCGACAATGAAATAAAATACAATACATATGAAAAGGAAGCTTTAGCAATAATATATTGCGTTAAACATTTCCGACCATACTTATACGGGCGGAAATTTACATTAGTCACAGATCATAAGCCCTTACTTTGGTTTAAAAATGCCCAAGATGCAAACGTGAGAATTCTCCGCTGGAGATTGAAATTAGCAGAATATGACTATGATGTAATATATAAGGCTGGAAAAACTAATGTTAACGCAGATGCCTTGTCAAGAAATCCGGTAAATTTCGAAGAAGCAGACTGCAACGTAATTAATCACAAAAACTTCTAAATCCGAATGATCCCAGAAATGCAGAAACAATTTTTAAAATGTTAGAAGAATCTGACGAGGACGAAAAGGACGAGGATTTCGATCTATATCTCTTGGATGATGAAAAAATGGAAGATTTACCACCTAACGATGACTCACCTGATGGAAATACAGATTCTATACCACTTACGCAGGAAGAACTGTGTGAGCCGCCGAAACTAAAAACTGTGGAAAGAGCATTAACCCACGATCCTCCTAATTACAGTAGAATACAAACTCGAAGCCAGACAGCAAAAAATATACATGATCAGCAAGAAAGATCACAGGATCGGGGAGATAAAATCAAGGAGATAGAAGATAGAAACGATCCACCAGACAAAGAAAGCGACTTTGAAGATAACGAAATAGACGATAAAGAAGACGAATCTAGCGAATCTGACATTCCAGCTAATAAAAACGAAAATTCACGGATAAAACCTACCATTATTGATTCCCAAACACTTAAATGTAATATAGTAGAAACCCGCGATTTACTATTTCTACGCAAAGATAACATAGCAAACTTCGTCGACCCTAGTGGGAAACCGTTAGATTCCGGATCATAAAACCTGTTCGAACGAAACGAGATCCCACGCTTAAGCCCGCTTACCTTAGGTAAAGCAAAGGCCGTAAAGTATAAAAAATATTACCATATAGCACTACCCATCAGTGAAGGACAATGGGAAGGCCCAACAATGACCTTAACGCAGATTACTACAGTTATAAAAAACTTACAAAACGTCGCCGACAAACTAAATTTAGAAACACTCAGTATTGCAAAGACAGATATTGTCAATAATGTACCATGGAATAATATAAAATCTGTTTTATAATTAAATTTTACTAATTCAACAACCAATTTAATTATATGTAACGGATTAATTAAATACCCTCCTAAAGATCTCCGTTCTATTATAATCGGCGAAATGCATTGTTCGCCTACCGGAGGACACCGAGGCGTTACAAAGACATATCATAGAATTAAGCATAAATATTATTGGGAAAATTTAAAATCCGACGTTCAACAATATATACAACAATGCTTACAATGTTAATTGAAAAAATTAGTGCGAATAAAGACTAAACAACCTATGATAATCACTGACACACCAGGATCTTCTTTCGATAAAGTAGCACTGGATATCGTAGGACCTCTGTCCAAAACCGAAAAAGGTAACGAATATATTGTTACGTCCTGCGAACTACACGATTTCCCTTTTTCACGGAAATTCCTATGCGCCAAGATAGGTCTTAAGATTAAGATAAGTAAACTGAGCACGGACGGTTATCGATCGGCGAGTGAGCTTTGATCTCCTCACATTCCTTTTTTTTTACAACTAGCTATTTGGCTAGGCGACAAAGCGATCCTCCAGAATAAATTACTGACAGACGGGGCACACGCGATCGGATTTTTTATCAACTTTGTCTGGCCCATAACTATAAACCCGGCGACACGGCGCGCTAAAAGGGGCCTTAATCCCCCAGACAGAGTTGATAAAAATCTTTATTGCATCGAGCGAGCTTTCTAAAATTGCTCGTACGATGTTTCCGACAAACAGAGACAAAGCCTAGGACGTGCCTGTAAATACACGTGGCGGAAGTTTCTGTTTACCTTGTACCTACTATTAAGATTGAGAGGTATGCATCGTCTGTCAACACAAAAACAGGGCCGCGAGATAAATAAGGGGCTTAGAGCCTAATAAAAAAGAAATCGGCGATAGTCGAAAAACAAGATGAGTCACTGGAAGAATCGCTGGGTTGCACCCCCGATAAGACAGTGGGGGCCTTACGAGGGGACTCGCCAATGGAAAACCGAAAAAATCGATAACCGTCTCTAGTTCTCTAGGATAGGCGAAAACTTAAGAATCCACCTCTTGGGTGAAGACCATCCCACCCAATAAGAAATCCCTTAAACAATAATTAGAAACACTCCGCCAACCAGAAATCCTTTAAATGAAAACCAGACACATCCCACGCGAAATCCACCCCTCCCATCCTTTGAACCTTCCTATATAAATCACGCGACATCACAGGACTCGCCCTCAGAAAAATTTTCTCAGTCTCTCAAACTTTAGTCTACATATTGTTGCGTCTACATATTGTTCGGTATTATAATCGTGATCTCATTCGTTTCGAGTCACAATTCCACGTTTAGAGTCAGTGCAGGAGATCCGACGAAACATCAGTCGCCCCGACTCACCCACCGACGAGACCAACGACCATTTCGGGGAGAATTCCAACGTTCAAGAATTTATCCAAGTAGTAAGTCCTATTCATATACATATATATCGGTTCCTTTTTTTTATACATTCTCGTATTCGGGAAGTCTCTCGGTCATACCTTAGCTCCTTCAACCTCTAACTCCTTTTGATTCTCGTTTATTCCGAGTTAGCTGAATTATCAGCGGACTTGGAGTAATCTTCTCCCCCTATTACTTCCGAATTAGCTGAATTATCAGCGGACTCGGAGTAATCTTCTCCCCCTATTACTTCCGAATTAGCTGAATTATCAGCGGACTCGGAGTAATCTCCTCCCCCTATTACTTCCGAATTAGCTGAATTATCAGCGGACTTGGAGTAATTTTCTCCTCTATTACTTTCGAATTAGCTGAATTATCGGCGGAGTCGGAATAATCTTTATTACTGTTGGCAAGGTCAGCAGACCCTCTCCCCTTAATTTAAAATCCTTCAAATCCGAGTCGGCTTCCCCGTAATTAACGTACTACAGTAATTAACCTCACTAACTTATAGTGAATTCGCGTGGTCCCGCTGAAACCCTTGTGAAGTCCCAAAACGCCGCGAGACACGCTCGGAATCGTCGGAACAGGAGACTTAAGAAAATCATATTAGAGTCCCTCCGACACGAACGGGAGAACGCCGGTCCTCCGCGGCTTGCCACTCCGCCGCCTCCACCAGCTCTTCCGGAGGAACCACCGTCGCCGCCTCCTCCTAATTCGGCTTCTCGCCCTATTTGTCGCGTGCCCCCTTATCGCGTCCTCCCCGATACACCCGATTCCTCCCCCCCCCTGGTCGAACCTTCGTATTCCCCGGTTCGCCCCGGGGAACTTTCCAGAGAACCATCCCCGACTCCGTCGACCGCCTCGACCATTGAGGTTCTCGAGGAAGCAGTCGATCCCGAAGTAGTCACCTTAGATTAATAATTATTTTCCATGCATAAATTCTTGTCTCTCTGTTTTCACCCCGCGAACATCTCTTTATATTGCAACTTAATTTAATTGCGACTTAATTTAGTTTCAAATACACATATACACCACACGCACACTTAATTAAAGAATTATGTAATTCAATTCCGATCTCGATGTAACAATAGCGGGCAGGATGTCCATTTCCAAATAGGTTTCCCCCTTAAAAATCCTGCCCGATCACCTCCGCACTCCTGTAACACTCGCGATGAATACACCTTACACATATATTTTTCACTTTAAAATATTTCAATTCCCCGTTTAATTTGCCTACGTCTTACTTATTGTAATATCGATAGTTTACTTAATTATATTCGGAATAAATGTTTTTATCTTATGTTAAATATTAATCAGCATTCATTTATAACTTAAGACCTCACCCACTACCATCTCCCTCTCGAAGTCACACAAGGTCGAATCCCGAGTTAAAGGGATTAAATTCCCTGACTCAAAAGAGGACCGACGATCGCACCGCTCACGGAAGGCGTCCTAGCGTCCCTACGGACGTTGACCCTTCCTGAGTCATAAAAGTGCGTTCGGCTCGCGCCACGCGCCGCAGAGCGTGTACCTGCGAGCGACATTTGCAAGTATCTAGTTGCGTCCTTCCTTACCCCGAACCCTTTGGTTAGCCTTTCCTTTGCTTCCCAGATTTCCTTATCCTAATCCCGAGGTTGGACGTAACAATATTTTAACTTTACAAGATCAATTAACTAAATTTTGCATGGGAGTACTCCTACCAGATCAAACTTCCGAAACAATAGCAGAAGCCTTCGTGGACAGATTTATTTGTGTATTAGGGGCACCTAAAGCAATATTAACCGACCAAGGAAGAAATTTTATTAGCGATTTAATGAAAAAGATTGCTAAAATATTCAGAATTCGCAAATTTCGCACAACTGCCTTTCACCCTCAATCAAACGGATCGTTAGAAAGATCACATCATGCATTAGGAGAATATCTTAAACAATATGCAAATGAACAAAAGCAGTGGGATAGATGGATTAGTCTAACGATGTTTAATTATAATACCAGCATACACGAAGCAACGAAACTTGTACTCCGTACGAATTAGTTTTCGGAAAAATAGCAAGAATTCCATCAAACGAACCTCTGGCTCCAGAAGATAGATTAGGAAATTACAACGAATATTTAATAAATCTTGTCACGCAACTTCATACTATACAAACGAATGCTCGTGAAAACGTCGTCGAAGCTAAGTTCAAA
Source organism: Temnothorax nylanderi (assembly GCF_030848795.1). Taxonomy (NCBI): domain Eukaryota; kingdom Metazoa; phylum Arthropoda; class Insecta; order Hymenoptera; family Formicidae; genus Temnothorax; species Temnothorax nylanderi. Next base: position 129,211 of record NW_027249472.1, on the reverse strand, counting down.
TCTAAGAAAAACTACGATAAAAAAATCAACCCTCAAACCTTTAAACCTGGAGATCACGTTTTTTTGTTAAAAGGTCCTAAGCCAGGTAAATTTGGAGATCAGTATACTGGGCCTCATGAAGTTTTGGAAATATTAAATAAAAATAATATAAGAATTAGAATAAAGAAAAATAGCCGAATTGTACACCCAAATCGGTTACGAATCTCCCATATTAAAACAAATTTAAACAAATAAATAAACAAATAAATTATATAACTTTTCAGATGGAGCCCCGGATTAAAGGCATAATTACAATATTAATATTAACAGTGTGGGTTCGAAAAACTCACGTGGTAATAGGATATGATTGTGGATCTGCTTCGGCAAATCTTACAACTTTATCACTGGTAAACGTTGAAGAATGCGATATTCCGCTACCGAAAGTCACATCCAGCCAAGTCTTCATACATTTACTGCACCTCAATGAATTCGAATCTGTAAAAATGATACAATGCAAGGTCGAAATCGATCGTTCAATTAGAAAATGTGGAATGTTTTCTCACAATTCGGATGTTCTCAATGGGAAACACACATATATAGACGAAGTGACCAAGGCTGCTTGCATGCGAATGCACACCTATGGAAGCATCGAAATAAAAGGAACTTATATATTGGGACTAAAATCTAACCAGACTGCCAGTCGCCCTGTGACCTTAGCTGGCGTTGTGGACGCCGACGGAAAATGTTCCGGAGGATCCTGTTACCTCAAGCTCCGGAATTTGTAGAATATTAGGTTTAGAAGGATAGCAATGAAAAGGCTATCTAGAGGAGGGGAAATAGGAAGACGTAACGAGATCTTATTGTATCTCGGGTGCACGCTGGAAAAGACGCGTGCCTCGAGACGAATGCACGTTTCGGGAAACTCCAGTCATGGGTCAACGTCCAGAAGGGACGCTATTACGCCTACTGTGAGTTTCGTGCACTAGTGGTCCTATTTTTGGTCAAGGAAATTAATCCATATAACCAGGGATCGGACCGTGTGCGACTTTCGAGAGAGCAAGGGAGCTGAGGACGAGGTCTTATTCTATGAAATAAATGGTATTCATTTTACAATATATATATATATATATATATATATATATATATATTAATAACGAAGGCATTTAGACATTTATTATTAAAAGAAAAGATCTAATAAAATTTAAGCAAAGTATAATTACAATAGAAAAGTAGGCAAATCGTTATATATGGATGTGCGTGTGTGAGAAGTGTACGTGTGTGGGAAAGGCGCGGGTGTTACAATGGTACGGAGGTCTTCGAGCAGGATTTAGAGGGAAAAAAATCTAAATTAACTTGACATCCTGCTCGGATTATTACAGAATCATTATTAATAATAAATTTATATGAAAAAGAAGGAAAAGAGAAATTAAATGGTGTAATGTATTGTTACGTCCTGCGAACTCCACGATTTCCCTTTTTCGCGGAAATTCCTATTAAGCACTTAAGATATCCCTTAAGGTAGGGATGAGTAAACTGAGCACGGACGGTTATCGATCGGCGAGTGAGCTTCGATCTCCTCATATTCCCTTTTTACGATCAACCACCTATTTGCTTGGGCAACTAAAAGCAGCCCTCCAGATGACAAATTACTGACGGACGGGGCATATGGTGACCAGATTCTCATGAACCTTATCGGGCCCATAACTATAAACCCGGCGACACGTAAAAGGGGCCTTATTTCCAGACAGGGGTTGATGGGGATCTGTATTATATCACGCGACTAGCTCAAATTGCCCGCGCGATGCTCCGGCAAACAGAAACGAAATCTAACACGTGGTTTTAGAAATCTTAAGAGCACGTGGCGGAAGTTTCTGTTTGCACTTAGCAATAAAACTGCAATAAAATTAGACTTAAGATTAGAAGGATATGGATTGTCTGTCAGTAATTCGAGCAGGGTCGCGAGATAAATAAGGGACCCTAATAAAAAGAGAAATCGGCGATAGTCGAAAACAAATGAGTCACTGGAAGAATCGCTGGGTTGCACCCCCAACAAGACAGTGGGGGCCTTACGAGGAGACTCACCAATGAACAGCCGGAAAAACCGATAACCGTCTCTAGCTTTCTAGGATAGGCGAAAACTAAAGAATCCACCTCTTGGGTGAAGATCAACCCACCCAATGGAAAATCCTTTAAACCCAAATTAGAAGAATCCCACCAACCAAAGGTCCCAAAAATGAAAACCAGACATCCCACACGAAATCCACCCCTCCCATCCTTTGAACCTTCCTATATAAATCGCGACATCACGGGACTCGGCGCTCAGAACAATTCTCTTGGTCTCCCAAGCTTTGGTCTACGTATTGTTCGGTACTATAATCGTGATCTCATTCGTTTCAAGTCACGATTCCAAGTTTAAAGTCAGTGGAAGAGACCCGACAAAACATCAGTCGCCCCGACTCACCCACCGACGAGACCAACGGCCATTTCGGGAGAATTCCAACGATCAAAAACTCAGCAAGTAGTAAGTCTCGTAATTCCCTTCTTTTTTTCGTGTTATCGTCCCCCTTCTCAAGTGGTCTATCGATTGTTGGATCCCCGGGAGTTTATTATAACGAGTCTACTAGCATCGTGGCTTTGGGTCGATCGGTGTAGGTATTGAGTACCCGGTGGTCGTTGGCGTTGTCGCGGGTCTGGCTGACTTGTCGGCCTTTGACTCCCGGCGTCTTCGTCGCTATCGCGGACTCGGCCGGTCCACTGACACCTTGAGCTCGTGGTAGATTGTTATCGTGGGTTTGGGTCGATCGGTGTAGGTATTGAGTACCCGGTGGTCGTTGGCGTTGTCGCGGGTCTGACTGACTTGTCGGCCTTTGACTCCCGGCGTCTTCGCCGCTGTCGCGGACTCAGCTGGTTCACCGACCCCCTGAGCCCGTAACGATTTCCTTGTTCATTTTGTTCTTCCGACCGGGTCCGAGGGAGATCGACCACTAAATAAATAAAATAATTTTAGTGGACCCGAAAGTTCCACCCCTTTAAGGACAGAATCTCCGCACGATCAAGCGGAGGAGAAATCGACAGAACAAACGGGCGCGAAGGGAACTTGACTTCCCTCAGAAGTCAGTCAACGCAGGTCCTCCGCGACTCCCCACTCCACCGCCTCCACCAGCTTTTACGGAGGAACCCTGTTTGTCACAGGAGAATCGCCCCGTTGTTCCACTTTCTCGCCCTGTCGTCCTACCTTCTCGCCCTGTTGCCGCACCTTTTCGGCCTGTTTGTCGCGTGGCCCCTTTTCGCGTGGTCCCCGTCAACCCCGATCCCGCCCCCTTACTAGAACCTCCCGATTCCCCCTCCTCTTCGCGAAGTCCGTCCCCGACCTCCTCGACCGCCTCGACTCTCGATCTTGAGGAAGTAGGCGATCCTGAGATCGTAACCTTAGATTGATAGCTATAAAATTAAGTTTTACTTATTACAGTTCTCATATGCTTTACTTCATCGATTAACATACACACAGCAAATTCATGTAACTTCAATCCTAAAACTAATTGTAATAATAGCGGGCAGGATGTGCATTTTCAAGTAGGTATCCCCTTAGAAATCTTGCCCGATCACCCCCGCACTTATGTAACACCCGCGAGAAGTACACACATGTACCTTAAACATACACTTCCATTGTAAAATGCTTTCAATCTACCGTTTAATTTGCCTAGTTCTCACCTATTGTAATATCGACAGATTACTTAACTTAAATTTATAATAAATATTTTATTTATGTTAAATACAAATTTTCATTTATTTATAATCTAAGACCTAACCCACTACTCTTCTCCCTCTCGAAATCGCACGAGGTCCGATCCTGAGTTAAAGGGATTGAATTCCCTGACTCGAAAGAGGACCGACGATCGCACCGCTCACGGAAGCCGCCCTACCGTCCCTACGGACGTTGACCCTTCCTGAGCCATCGAAAGTGCGTTCGGCTCGCGCCACGCGCCTCAGAGCGTGTACCTGCGAGCGATATTCTTAAGCGTCTAATTGCGTCCTTCCTTACCCCGACCCTTCTGGTTAGCCTTTCCCTAGCTTCCCAGTTTTTCTTACTCTAATCCTGGGGTTGGACGTAACAGAACTTAAAAATTGGGGGCTCGTCCGGGATTTAAAGTGCGATTTTTCGAGAGTGGTAATGAGTACGAGGTCTAAATCTGATAAAGCTGAAGTTGACGATCTCTATAAGCAAGCCATAGAGAATCAAGGCAAAATTAAACTCAGTTCTACACCATACACATCCACTCCCTTTCCTAACATTAAAACAGCACCTAGATAAATTTTCCCCCCAAACGTTGGGGAGACCGCGGAGGACAAACAAAATATAACCGATGCGTCCGATTTCACCCTTCACGTTTCCGACGATTTCTCGAATAAAACAATACTAGCTGCACGGCAAGATCAGTATCCCGTGTCCGACGATCCCTCGAATAAAACAATACTAGCTGCACGGCAAGATCAGTATCCCGTGTCCGACAATCCCTCGAATAAAACAATACTACCTGCACGGCAAGATCAGTATAATTCTTTTATAAGCATCGCAGGAACAATGGCACACGCTAACCCTTTCGCTACCCTAAAATACGCGGTAGAGGCCGTTCCCTTCTTTGACGAAAAAAATATTCCGTTAACATATTTTGTCGAGGGATGCGAAGAAGCGAAAGCCATGCTGCCCAACGAGGCAGAATCTCAATTCACCAAAATAATCAGAACCCGAATTGTAGGCGAAGCTCGCCGTACCATACAAGATCAAGATTTTGATACAGTAACTTCGTTAACAAAATATTTAGAACAAGTCTATGGCGCTGCTAAAAATATTTACCAGTTACAAGGAGAGTTAGGTTGCATCTATCAGAAAACGGAGGAAGATGTAGTAACTTACGCGAATCAGGTCAAATTGTTGGGAAAACAGATATTAGAAGCACATAAAAATTCAGACCATGCCCTTCCCGGTCAAAATATTAAAGCCTCTTTAGAAAGGGACATGTGTAAATGTTTCATTAGAGGGTTAAAACCAGAAATCGAACAAAGAGTAACAAGAAATTTGGATGTCCAAGCCACCGTAGCCGACGCGTTGAGAATAGAAAGAGAGCTGCGCGAAATGACGGATTTACGACAGGGACCGGGTATTATATCAAATAAATCAATCGCTACCCGATCCCACGAAACCTGTCAGATTTGTTTTAAAGAGGGACACGTAGCCTCTAATTGCAGAAAATTGACTGAACCTCCCCAACAGTTACATAATAAAACCGCCTTAAGAACTGAGATTTTAATATGTCAAATTTGCAAAAAACGTGGACATAGCGCTGATAAATGTCGCCTCCGCGATCCTCAAGTCCGACGTCCTGTTAATATAGTCCAAGGAACTCATCTTATTTGCCAGTTATGCTCTAAATTCGGCCATGACGCTAAAACATGCAGAGCAAATAATAATCAGAACATTAACAATCAAAATAAAGTTTCAATAATTTGTCAATGGTGCGATAAACCAGGGCATTCAGCTAATAATCGCTGGAAGAAACAGAATGAACAACGTAATACAGAAAACAAACCAAAAATCGTTTGCCAAATTTGCAATAATTTCGGACACATTGCTAGAAATTGCCAAGCTAGGATAGAGTCAAATACAGCAGCCAAAAATCCATTATTTTGTCGTTATTGTAAGGGAGAAGGGCATCTCCTTGAAAACTGTAAATTGAGAATTGCGAGCAATAATCGCAGGCAAGCAATTATTAATCAGGGAAACTCCAATGGCCCCTCGAAGTCGGGTGTGCAGCAGGGGTCCGAACGGATCTCACACCCATCGACAGCTCAGAAAACCCAATAGACAAAAAAGCGATAGAGATACAACCCGTAACCGTAAATCTCGATAAACACCGACGCGTGCCGACATTCAGGTAGATTTCGGTAACCCGATTTCACACGTTACCCTTATGCTGGATACCGGTTCCGGCCCAAATTTAATTAAAGAAAAATTTTTGTCAAATAGCAATACCGTCAATCACAATAAACTTTTGCAATTAAGCGGTATAAATAAATACCCAGTTTATACGCTCAAAGAGGTTGTTTTACCACTTTTTGAAAAACCAGTGATTTTTAACGTAGTATCAGACGATTTACCGATTCCACAAGCCGGTTTATTAGGCAACGACTTTTTTCAGCAAACTTCTTCAAACATAGATTACGCGACGGGACACTTAAACGTATCAGGAATCAGTATACCTTTCCTCTCACCGGAAACTATTACAGTTCTTCCGCGGTCAGAATCTCTATTTTATATAAGAGTAGAAAATCCAGAAATAAAAATAGGATACCTACCAAAATTAAAAATAGCTCACGGGATTTATCTAAGAGATACCATAGTGGAAAACAATTCCGGAAAGGCATATTTAAAGGTTATAAGTACTTTATAAGTACGTTATAAGTACTTTGGACGAAGAAGTGGAAGTTCAAGTACCAACCCTGCGTCTTAAACCATTAAATGAATTATTTGACAATTCTGAGTCAATATGGGGACGCATAATAACCGAGAAGAAATTGCGATTACGCAAATTAATCCTCGACACTTAGAGGATAATCAAGTTCATTGTAAAATAATTGACAGAACAAATGAAGAAGAAACGGAAGATGAGATCATTATTGAAAATAAAAATAACGATCAGGCAAAGTTAAATAAAGGCGAGTTTATAAATAAAAACGAAAATGAAGTAAGAGGAGAAGGATCAAAGGAAAAGATTGAGAATAAAACTATAGGAGAAAATAAAAATTTTGATTTAGGTACTCGAGAGGAAGGTCTCCAAACCTTCCCCGAAACGCTAGACTCCCGAATCATTGGATGGCGAAGTTACCAAACCCCTCCTAAAGTATTAAATGATTCCAAAATCTGCGGAGGGGGAAGTTACCAAACCTCTCCAGAAGATTCCCAAAATCCTGGAGGGGGAAGTTACCAAACCTCTCCTGAAATATTAAATAATTCCAAAAATCCTGGAGAGGGAAGTTACCAAACCCCTCCTGAAATCCATGGAGGGGGAAGTTACCAAACCCCTCCTGAAATATTAAGTAATTACAAAATCTCTGGAAGGGGAAGTTACCAAATCTCGCCAGAAGATTTAAATAATCTTAGAATTGCAGAGATAAGTTTCCAGACTCCTCTAATATATTCTACTCCCGTCGATTACGAGGAGGGAAGCAACCAAACCTCACTACGTAATACGACAGAATTTTGTTTAAGAGAGCCAAAAATGGAGAGCTCCTTAAATCCGGAGGAAAAAATAATATTTCCAAGGGTTGGAATACCCATAAAAAGTGCAAATGTTAATAAAAATAATACCTCTCATGTTACTATTGGAGAACTCATGAGAAGAGTAAAATCATATAATCCTAATATGGAAAAAATTTATGAAATCAACAGGAAAAATAAACCGTCTTCAAAAACTTTGGCATGCGCACAAGTTTGATTCCATGAAATAATGGAAAATTTCAGATGCAAACGTAAATCAAAGCAACATCAGCTAACGTCAGAAGCACCAACCCATGATATTATTTCGCGTGAATGTTTTGTATCATCCGGAGAACCTAAGAAAGATAGGCTTACGGAGATTACGAAATTGCTACGACTAGAGCATTTAAATAACGAAGAAAGGAAAAGCGTTATGAAACTTATAAGTAATAGTCAAGATCGATTTCACCTTCCCGGAGAAAAATTAACAGCAACTCATGTATTGCGACATCAAATACCAACAACGGATGATCGATCTATAAATACTCGACAGTATAGATTTCCACAAGTCCACAAAGAGGAAATAAATAAACAGGTAAAGGAACTGCTCGAGGCAGGGATCATAAAACCTTCTCAGTCGCCTTACAATACACCCATTTGGATAGTGCCAAAAAAGGAAGATTCAAAGGGAAACAAACGTTGGAGAGTGGTATTAGATTTCAGAGGTGTGAATGAAAAAACTATGGGCGATGCCTACCCATTACCGAACATTGTAGAAATTATCGATCAATTAGGCAATGCAAGGTATTTCACAGTATGTGATCTCGCCTCCGGGTTTCACCAAATAGAAATGGACCCCGCAGATAGCCATAAAACTGCATTTACGACTCCTAATGGTCATTACAAATTTGAGAGAATGCCTTTCGGGTTGAAGAATGCTCCCGCTACTTTCCAACGAGTAATGGATTTAATATTAACAGGAATAGAAAGTGTATTTATCTACATGGATGATATCATTATTTCCGCTCCTACATTAGAAGAACATGAGAGAAGATACAATGTAGTAATAGAACGACTCTGCCAAGCTAATCTAAAATTACAGCCCGATAAATGTGAATTCTTAAAAACTGAAGTAACATACTTAGGACACATAATAAGTAGGGATGGAATTAAACCCGATCCAAAAAAATTAGAAGCCGTGAGACAATTTCCTAAGCCAAAAACACCGAAAAACATTAAACAATTTCTTGGATTAGCAGGATATTACAGAAGATTTATACCAAATTTTTCAAAATTAGCTAAACCTTTAACAGACCTATTAAAAAACAATACGCCTTTTTATTGGACATCTGCTCAGGAAGAGTCCTTCGAAATATTGAAGCAGAAATTATGCCAAGAACCAGTCTTGCAATATCCTGACTTTTCAAAATCCTTTATTTTAACTACCGACGCTTCTGGAATTGCCGTAGGAGACATATTGTCACAGGGAGAAATAAATAAAGATCGACCAATAGCATACGCGTCGCGAACTTTAACTGACAACGAAATAAAGTATGACACATACGAAAAAGAAGCTTTGGCGATAATATATTGCGTTAAGCATTTCCGACCATATCTATACGGACGGAAATTCACTTTAGTTACAGATCATAAACCCTTGCTTTGGTTTAAAAACGCACAGGATGCAAACATGAGAATTCTCCGTTGGAGGTTGAAATTAAGGGAGTACGAATACGACGTAGTATATAAAGCAGGCAAAACCAACGTGAATGCCGACGCTTTATCAAGAAACCCGGTAAATTTCGAAGAAGCAGACTGCAACATAATTAATCATAAAAAACTTTTAAATCCAAATGATCCCAGAGATGCAGAAACAATTTCTAAAATGTTAAAAGAATCTGATGAAGACGAAGAGGACGAGGATTTCGATCTGTACCTCTCGGATGACGAAAAAATGGAAGATTTATTACCACCTAACGATGACTCACCTGATGGAAATAAAGATTCTATACCTTTTACGCAGGAAGAACTGCGTGAGCTGCCGAAATCGGAAATTGTAGAAAAAGCATTAATCCACGATCCTCCTAATTATAATAGAATACAAACTCGAAGCCAGACAGCGAAAAATATGCATGATCAGCAAAAAAGATCACAGGATCAGGGAGATGAAATCGAGGAGATAAAAGAAAGAAACGATCTGCCAGACAAAGAAAGTGACATAGAAGATAATGAAATAGACGATAAAGAAGACGAGCCTAGCGAATCTGACGTCTCAGCTAAAAATCCACGGATAAAACGTACTATTATTGATAATCAAATACTCAAGGGTAATATAATAGAAACTCGTGATTTGCTATTTTTACGTAAAAACAATGTGGCATACTTTGTCGACACTAGTGGGAAACCATTAGATTCCGGATCACAAAAGCTATTTGAACGAAACGAGATCCCACGCTTGAGCCCGCTTACCTTAGATAAAGCAAAGGCCGTAAGGTATAAAAAATATTACCATGTAGCACTACCCATCAGTGAAGGACAACGGGAAGGCCCAACAATGACCCTAACGCAGATTACCACAGTTATAAAAAACTTACAAGACGTCGCCGACAGACTGAATTTAGAAACACTTAGTATCGCAAAGACAGATATTGTCAATAACGTACCGTGGAATAATATAAAATCTGTTTTACAATTAAATTTTGCTAACTCAACAACCAAACTAATCATATGTAACGGATTAATTAAATATCCTCCTAGAGATCTCCGTTCTATTATAATCGGTGAAATGCACTGTTCGCCTACCGGAGGACACCGAGGCGTTACAAAGACATATCATAGAATTAAGCATAAATATTATTGGGAAAATTTAAAAGCCGACGTTCAACAATATATACAGCAATGCTTACAATGTCAATTGAAAAAATTAGTGCGAGTAAAGACTAAACAACCTATAATAATTACTGACACACCAGGATCTTCTTTCGATAAAGTAGCAATGGATATCGTAGGACCTCTGTCCAAAACCGAAAGAGGCAACGAATATATTTTAACTTTACAAGATCAATTAACTAAATTTTGCATGGGAGTACCCATACCAGATCAATCTTCCGAAACAATAGCGGAAGCCTTCGTGGACAGATTTATTTGTGTATTAGGGGCACCTAAAGCAATATTAACCGACCAAGGAAGAAATTTTATTAGCGATTTAATGAAAAAGATTACTAAAATATTCAGAATTCGCAAATTTCGCACAACTGCCTTTCACCCTCAATCAAACGGATCATTAGAAAGATCACATTATGCATTAGGAGAATATCTTAAACAATATGCAAATGAGCAAAAGCAGTGGGATAGATGGATTAGTCTTGCAATGTTTAATTATAATACCAGCATACATGAAGCGACAAAACATACCCCGTACGAATTAGTTTTCGGTAAAATAGCAAGGATCCCATCAAACGAGCCTCTGGCTCCAGAAGATAAATTAGGAAATTACAACGAATATTTAATAAATCTCGTCACGCAACTTCACACCATATACAGACGAACGCTCGTGAAAACGTCGTCGAAGCTAAATTCAAATCCAAGAGACACTACGACAAAAAAATTAACCCTCGAACCTTTAAACCTGGAGACCACGTGTTTTTGCTAAAAGGGCCTAAGCCAGGTAAATTTGGAGATCAATATACTGGACCTCATGAAATCCTAGAAATACTGAATAAAAACAACGTGAAAATCAGAATCAAGAAAAATAGCCGAGTTGTACACCCCAACCGATTGCGAATTTCTCATATCAAACCAGTTAACGAATAAACAAATAAATAAATGAATAAATAAATAAATAAATAAATAAATAAAAAGATACAATATACTATAAAGACAACTCAATAAGGTCATATAAATTTCAGATGGATCCCCGGATTAAAGGAATAACCGCAATATTAATAATAATCATATGGATACGCCAAACTTACGGAATAATAGGATATGACTGTACTTCCCCAACTGCGAATTTAACAACTTTATCATTAATGAACGTTGAAGAATGCGATATTCCACTACCGAAGGTCACATCCAGCCAAACCTTCATACAATTATTACAGCTCAACGAATTCGAATTTGTAAAAGTGATACAATGCAAGGTCGAAATCGATCGTTCGATCAGAAAATGTGGAATGTTTTCTCATAATTCGGATGTTCTTAATGGAAAATATGCATATATACACGAAGTGAGCAGGGAAGCCTGCATACGAATGCATACTTATGGAACCCTCGAATTTAAGGGAACATATATAATGGCACTAAAACCTAATCAGACCACCAGTCGCCCAGCGACCCTAACTGGCGTTGTGGACGCCGACGGAAAATGTTCCGGAGGATCCTATTCAGACCTTTACGGAACATGGACGAACGTTCTCGTACAGGCAACTGTCACAATCACCCTGCAAGATTACATCGCTAACGTAAAACTGAGCACTAACCGTATACATCTTAGATCAGGAGTGGCCTGTGATTTTAGTACCACCAGATGCACCGACATAGAAGGAGGAAATACCTTTTGGGAACCTATACCTAACGACACCTGTAAATTCACCTCATATAGCACCTTGTATAAAGGTTACGCAGAAAAAGTAATCGATAACGTAAACGAGCACTCTCAAACCGCTTATACTGTGAATGCTCAAGATACAGTCTTTGCTTTAACCAGCACTGGAAAATACTCAGCATGTGGATATACGCTCATTCGAACTGAACACCCAAAATTAGTAATTTGGGAAACCTCACCCGAAATGGACATTGCTAAACGAACCGGCCGCGTAGAAAATCTCGACCTTTTTACTTATATTCAAAATTCAAAATTCGTTTACGTAGAAAAGCACATCCGTAACCAGATAAATCAACTATACAGGAACATCTTACTACAACAATGTAACCTTGAGTTAAAAATGTTGCAAAACGCTTTGGCAATAGCTACACAATCCCCCGACATCTTCGCCTATCATTTTATGAAGGGACCTGGATATATGGCCCTTCTAGCAGGCGAAGTAATCCACATAATAAAATGCGTTCCAGTCGAGGTAAAATTAATCCACACTCAAGAATGCTACGAGCAACTCCCAGTAATGTTTAATAACAAGACCTCCTTCCTAACACCTCAAACACACATACTACTACGACAGGGAACACAAATCAATTGTAATTCTTTCGCACCTCCTATGTACCTTTTGGGAGACTCTTGGTATAAAATTATGCCAAGGACAGTAGAAACATTAGCACCTACGGTCATAAAACCCATGATCAAAACCACCTGGAGGTACGTTAGCCCTGGAGCACTCGCTACCAGCGGCATATACACACAAAAGGATCTGGAAGATCTAAAAGATCACATAATGTTTCCCGCTGAGCGACCCGCTGTCCTTAACACCGTAGCAAGAGGAGTAATGGGAGAATCAACCCTGTTGAATGGAGGATCGTTCGCCAACCTAATCGACGAGGCTTCAATCGAAAAAATTGCACTCTCAGCCTGGGAAAATTTCTGGAGCAAATTTTTAATCTTTGACAATATTAGCGCTGGCCTGCTTGGAATATATCTTTTTATAAGAGCCATTAAATTAATATTAGATACACTTGTACATGGATATGCTCTTCATACAGTATATGGGTGGTCAATATATCTAATAGGAGCAATATGGGACTCATTGACTCAGCTTTTATTACACCTGGAACGGGGAAGGCCTAAAACTAAAAATGCCAATGTTCCGAAAGATGATCCGGAACAAGGAACGTCAGCTAGCGCACCACTCCATGATCTTGAATGGCAGGCAAATGTCCAGCCTGTCGAGTCAATGAACGGAAAATCGGAACACGCCTATCCTTCTCTACCCTTGAAAGAGAGTACCTATACTTTCGAACTCAAGTGGTAAAATAAAAAAAATAAAAAAGGGGGGACACAAAGGGAAAAGGGACGAATTGCATGACACCTCATTATCTATCATTAACGCCCTGCCCCTATAATCGCATGCTGCGACATGCAGATAATCTAACAACGAATTCTTTGTAGCCGAAGCCATGGAAATCAAGTGCATCAACACTAGCTTGTTGACCCGCGGCCCGCTCAAGGTAAAGGTCATCCGGGTGGACTCTCCCACCTTCCTATGGGTCCATCTTGAGAATTCGCGTGAGGACCTCGACGAGCTCGTCGAGGACCTAACGCGGAGAATGATGCGTAGGAGCGAGTTCCTCCACCTCCCGCCTGACGAAATTGTGCCCGAAACGGAGGTCGCTGTTTGTGAGAGGAGACGGTGGCAGAGGGGCCTCGTGCTCCAAGTTGAAAGAGAGGACCGGGTTACGGTTGCCCTCAGAGACTGGGGCCGCGCTGTCCAGCGGCCCATGTTCGAGATTTACACCCTCGAGGATCGTTTTCGCGAGCTAGAGTGGCCGGTCATCCCCTGTAGTTTAGCCCACCTCCGACCACTCGAAGGAAAGCTGCGATGGTCCCATCGCCCTAACGAAACACCTAGTTGAAAAAAGAGAGGGATGGATCGAGATCCGGCAGCCGGTCAAGGACGAAGCCGCCATCATCGACTTCCGAGCGAAGCCCGAGGGCAAAGACGAGACGCGAGACCTGGCGAAATTGCTCGTGCAAATGGGATGTGCCCAGCACAGCGATTTCGAAGAGGTGGTAACCATCCCTGGGATTATCCCCTCCATTTATTTGTAAAAACAGAAAATCCCAACGAGCAAGATAGAGCGAGTCCATTGTAACCCTTTTTTTGCGTCGTAATTATTTCTTTATTTTGCGCTCGCTCTAGCAAATAATTTTAGACTCTTAATTTTACCTTTTCTTATTATCACATGTTTGCGTTTAACGTAGTATTTAACCTATTAGTCCTAATCATAATTTTAATTTCATAAATCATAACAAGTCTTTCTTCACCATCTTTTTACTACCATATGTTTTACGTACACTTTTATAATTCTTATTTCATAATTCCAATCCTATAATTTGTAATAAAATTTTTTTTTACGCTTATAATAACCATATGTATTCATAATCGTATTTTGGACGATAAACAAGTTTTGCGCCTGATTTCGATGTATACGAATTAATCTTTTATTTTTTTTACCTTTTATAACCTAGATTAAGCTTCACTATGTTCCCTTCTTCTTAAGACCTTACACTGATAGACCGTCGTGAGACAGGTTAGTTTTACCCTACTGATGACCAGTCATTGCGATAGTAATCCTGCTCAGTACGAGAGGAACCGCAGGTTCGGACATTTGGTTCACGCACTCGGTCGAGCGGCCGGTGGTGCGAAGCTACCATCCGTGGGATTATGCCTGAACGCCTCTAAGGCCGTATCCTCTCTAGTCAAAGGTGGAAATGATATCTCTAGGAGTCTCGTGAGTCGAAAGGCTCAAAACAATGTGACACACTACTAGGCGGCCGGTCCTCGCGGGCCGGTCGTCGCACAAGCCCGGTTTGCCGTACGGCGCCTCTGTCCGTCGTCGGGATCTCACCGCTTACGACGGCACGGCGTCTAACGGTCGAACATGAGTTTCGCGAGTTCGATGTCGAGACTCGGAATCGTCTGTAGACGACTTAGGTTCCCTGATAAAAAATAAATACAAGTAGCATAAAAATAATAGCCAGCTGACTGTCAAATAAGTACGAGGCTCCGGCACATTCCCCTCCTTGAATTATCTAATGCAAGAAAAGGCAACTAGAGAATCAAATTAAACAAAAAAATATATGTGCCGACTACCAACGGCAACCCGATGAGTTATTCCGTTTGAGAATTTCATCTATTTTATTGTAACTTGCCACCAATGCTATGCAAAACGACTGCTAGACGAAATCTAGCTAGCCCCTCGTCGTCCTTGGCGATGTAATCCATAAGGATACCATGCCGAACCAGACGAGTACATAGCAATCCAGCTATAGTTAAATGGCAAGTGCTAAACCGGCGATATGTCACAAATACATAAAAGTTGTCGGCAAGCCGGAAAGGCATACAAAAACAAGGAGTTTTGGGGCTGGCGCATGGGTCAGTTGAAAAACTGCCACAAAAAAAAGGGGACGCCTCGGGACGGACGACAGCCACGTGGACAATCCACTCTAGCTAGTAATGGCACAATTATTGCCCCCATTAAAAAAAGAAAAGGCAGCCTCACATAAACCGAAATCTTGCGCGTTGCGAATAACATTAAGACATTATCAAATTTAATAAAAAAATATATATGCGTATACAATAAATATTCCTCTTGCGTCTGAATGTGCATGTAAATCAGAATTACCATTCTCTAAAATCTTTGATCTAACAGTCCAATACGTGCACATGCAGGCAACAGCATAAACCAGAAGGACGAAAGAATAGAGGAAGGGGTTATGGAGGTCGCCTTTTTCTTTCCTCCTTTTCTAAACAGAAACCGAGACCAAACCCTTCAAAAAAAAAAAAGGGATAAAGAAGCTTGCGAAAAACGGAAATCGTTTCTCAATCATTTAGCCTGCAAATGTTGTGTTACACACCCCCAACATTTGTCTAAGGCGGGGGGTGTTACGTCCTGCGAACTCCACGATTTCCCTTTTTCGCGGAAATTCCTATGGGCCTAAGATAGGCCTTAAGATTATGATAGGTAAACTGAGCACGGACGGTTATCGATCGGCGAGTGAGGCTCCTCACATTCCTTTTTTTTATGACCAAAATACCTATTTGCCTGGGCAACTAAAAGCAACCTTCCAGATGACAAACTACTGACAGACGGGACATGCGAGATCGGGTTTTTATCAACTTTGTCTGGCCTATAACTATAAACCCGGCGACACGACGCGCAAAAGGGGCCCTTAAGGGGATCCTATAGTGAAGGCCGAACTTCCTTGATGTCGATAATGTCGAACATTTTTAATTCCGTTCTAATTCGTTTTCTATCATTTTCTATATTACCGGCCTATATCTGCCCTTGTCTAACGAGAGGCATCTGTCCTTGTTTCGATTGCTGCGCCATCTCTCGCTACACGCCATACTGCTCTTCTTGTCATTCCGCATGTATATTTGCATGTGTAAAAGTTAAAACAATGACACTTTTTTTTAGACTTCTATCGTAGTTGTAATTGCACGATATTGTTCTTCAATGTTTTCCCTAGAGGGCTAGATTCTCATTTTGTATATATAAACTGCAGTATTTTTGTATAACTAAATATTGTCGTCAGTG
The DNA here is from genome assembly GCF_030848795.1 of Temnothorax nylanderi. Taxonomy (NCBI): domain Eukaryota; kingdom Metazoa; phylum Arthropoda; class Insecta; order Hymenoptera; family Formicidae; genus Temnothorax; species Temnothorax nylanderi. The sequence goes on along the minus strand of NW_027249472.1, from coordinate 112,764 downwards.
ACAGCTCTATGTGCCCAAATTTTTAATTTTTTTTTCGTTTTGGAAGTTAAAACCGATCTAGCCCTCTACATTTTTGTGCGTACTTTAATTCTAGACCAAATTTTTGCAATTCCGTAAAGCCAATTAAAAGTGGTTTTGTTTTAACTAAATGTCGGTAATTATTGCCACTATAGGATCCCCTTAATCCCAGACGGAGTCTGCTTAGGATCTTTATTGCATGGCGCGACTAGCTCAAATTGCCCGCGCAATGTTTCGACAAACAGAAACGAGATCTAAAACGTGCTTTTGGAAATCTTGTAAGAGCACGTGGCGGAAGTCTGTTTGCAATAAAAATGCAATTAAGATTGGAAGGATATACGTCGTCTGTCAGTAATTCGAGCAGGGTCGCAAGATAAATAAGGGACCCTAATAAAAGAGAAATCGGCGATAGTCGAAAACAAATGAGTCACTGGAAGAGGCGATGGGTTGCACCCCCAACAAGACAGTGGGGGCCTTACGAGGGGACTCACCAATGGAAAACCGGAAAAGTCGATAACCGTCTCTAGCTTTCTAGGATAGGCGAAAACTTAAGATCTGCCTCTTGGGTGAGAAACATCTCGCCGAATAAGAAATCCCTTAAACAATAATTAGAAGCATCCCACCAACCAGAAGTTCCCAAAACGAAAACCAGACACCTCCCACAACAAAATCCACCCTTTCCATCTTTGGAACTTTCCTATATAAATCGCGACATCACGGGACTCCCTCTCTGAGTTCAGCTCCTCTTCTCGAACTTCTGACTTGTCGCTAGAACCTCGGTCCCTTCGAGTGTAAGCCTTAGTCTCCGCAACTCCAAATTAAGTTGTGCGCGCTAAAATTACGAGTGCTCACCGAGGAGCCGGGAATCATCAGATCCAGTTATTCTACTGCAACTTGATCAGCGCCAAGTAGTAAGTCGTATACACTTCTTCCATTACCCTTATTTCCTTGTGTTCGGAAAGTCTCTCGGGTACATGTTCCTCCAAATCCTCTAGCCCCTTTTGATTTCTCATTACTTCCGAATTAGCTGATTATTCCGGCGGACTCGGAGTAATCTTCTCTCCCTATTACTTCCGAGTTAACTGATTATTTCGGCGGACTTGGAGTAATCTTCTCCCCCTATTACTTCCGAATTAGCTGAATTATCAGCGAACTCGGGATAATCTTTCTTTATTGTTTCGGGATTAGCCGATTCATCGGTGGACCCGGGATAATCTTTCTATTGTTTCGAGATTATCCGATTTATCGGTGGACTCGGGATAATCCTTTATTGTTTCGGGATTAGCCGATTTATCGGCGGACTCGGGATAGTCTTCTATTGTTTCGGGATTAGCCGATTTATCGGTGGACTCGAGATAGTCTTCTATTGTTTCGAGATTAGCCGATTTATCGGTGGACTTGGAATAAACCTTCTCCCTATTAATTCGAGTTAGCTGACTCGTCAGTGGACTCAAGGTATTCTGTTGATTCCTTTAATCTCCAAGACCCGAGGTGACTTCCCCGAAATTAACGAACTTAATATTTAACAATCCGCTAACTTGTAGTGGATTCGGGCGGTCCCACCCGCAAGAGGTCAAAAAAACGCCGCGAAACACGAGAGGAATCGGCGGAATAAGCGGGCGCGAAGGGAGGAACAAATCAACGCCGATCCTCCGCGTCTCGCCACTCCACCGCCTCCACCCGCTCACCCGGAAGAGCCGCCATCGCCGCCTCCCCCTAATTCGCCCTCTCGCCCCCTTTCATACCGCGTGATTCCCGATACTCCCGACTCCTCGCCCCTGTTCAAACCCTCCTGTTCCCCGATTCGCCCTGTTTGTCGCGTGGTTCCTTATCGCGTGGTCCCCGATACACCCGATCCTGCCTCCCTGCTCGAACCATCATATTCCCCGGTTCGCCCCGGGGAACTTTCCACACCACCATCCCCAACGCCGTCAACCGCCTCGACCATTGACATTCTCGAGGAAATGGTCGATCCCGAAATAGTCACCTTAGATTAACAATCATTTTTCATGCATAAATTCTTGTCCCTCTGTTTTCACCACGCAAACATTTCTTTATATTTTATTCTTAATTACGACTTAATTTAGTTCCAAATACACATATACACCACACTTAGCTAAATTCATGTAATTCCAATCCTAACCTAATTGTAATAATAGCGGGCAGGATGTGCATTGAATAGGTTTCCCCTTCAAAGATCCTGCCCGATCACCCCCGCACCAATGTATCACCCGCGAAGACTACACACATTCACATACACTCTATCGCTAAATCTATCTTAAATGTTTTCAATCTCCCGTTTAATTTGCCTGGTTCGCATCTATTGTAATATCGACAGTTCCCTTAACTTGAATGTATAATAAATGTTTTTATTTATGTTAAATATAAATTTCCATTTATTTATTATCTAAGACCTCACCCGCTACACCTCCACTTCTCGAAATCGCACGAGGTCCGATCCTGAGTTAAAGGGATTGAATTCCCTGACTCGAAAGAGGACCTACGATCGCACCGCTCACGGAAGGCGTCCTAGCGTCCCTACGGACGTTGACCCTTCCTGAGTCATAAAAGTGCGTTCGGCTCGCGCCACGCGCCGCAAAGCGTGTACCTGCGAGCAACATTATAAAGCATCTGGTTGCGTCCTTCCGTACCCCTGCTCCACTGGATAGCCTTTTCTTCGCTTCCCAGTTTTCTTACTCTATTCCCGGGGTTGGACGTAACAATATATATATATATATATATACATACATATATACATATATATATATATATATATATATATATATATGTATGTATTTCTGTTATTGTATATACATATATATGTAAACAAAAAAAAAGGGGCTAGCAGATATTTCGGACTTACTATTGCTGACGGTGATCTCGGGATGTAACGTCTCTGGGTCAGTAATCGCGGCGGTAAAGCTGGATCGAGGATTCTTTTGGACCCTTTGTTCAGTACTGTGACGCGATGATATTGACGCGCACAGAATTTAGTTATAATAAAGTTGACAGCGGAGGTCGAGACCAGAAGCGATTGTATTATGAATCCCGTGGACGCGGACTCTACTGTTTAGAGTTTCGGAATGAACCGGTGTCCCGCTGTCGCGGATTATATATGATTTTTAGGGATGGGTTATCAAGGAATATGTCTCAACCTTTTGGTGGGTGACCTGTTTTTCGATGATGACTCTTGTTAGTCATCGATTGAAAAACATGTTTTTTTTACGGATCGAGACGCTAGATTTCGAAATTTCTATTGTCTCGTCCTTATCTGTTTTCGTCTAGCGTGAAGTGTTTTTCCCGAATTTTCCCCGGGAGTGTATATGACGGCCCGCTCTTCTATTGACCGGCGGCGCAGGTTTCACAATTTCTCACGGATCGAGACGCTAGATCTCGAAATTTCTATCGTCTCGTTTTATCTGTTATTGTCTGGCGTCAAGTGTTTTTCATGAATTTTCCCTGGGAATGACGGCCTGACCGGCTATTGACCGGCGGCACAGGTTTCATAATTAATATACGTATTTGTTTTATTTGATGTCGGAAAGAATGATGATTCATTATCATCAGTAACCCGGACGCCGATCGACAAATATTATTCGATTTTCGTCATCCCAAGAACAATTCTGTTAGAAAAACATCTTACGAAGGGTTTTTATGAAAGAAGGAAATCGCGAAGTCCACAGGACGTAACAATCCTATTCAGACCTTTTCGGAACATGGACGAATGTTCTCGTACAGGCAACTGTCACGAGCACTAACCGTATACATCTTAGCCTGTGGAGTAGCCTGTGATTTTAGCACCACCAAATGCACCGACATAGAAGGAGGAAATACCTTTTGGGATCCTATACCTGACGATTCCTGTAAATTTACCTCGTATAGCGAATTGTATAGAGGTTACGCAGAAAAGGTAATCGACATATTGTTAACGAACACTCTCAAATCGCTTATACTGTGAACGCTCAGGACACAGTTTTTGCTTTAACCAGCACTGGCAAATACTCAGCATGTGGATACACGCACATTCGAACCGAACATCCAAAATTAGTAATTTCGGAAACCTTACCTGAAATGGACATTCCTAAACGTACCGGGCGCGTAGCCAATCTCGACCTTTTTACTTATATGAATTCAAAATTCGTTTACGTAGAAAAACACATCTGTGGCCAGATTAATCAACTATACAGAAACGTCTTATTACAACAATGTAATCTCGAGTTAAAAATGATGCATAACGCTTTGGCAATAGCTACACGATCCCCCGATATCTTCACATATCACTTTATGAAGGGACCTGGATATATGGCTCTTTTGGCAGGCAAAGTAATTCACATAATACAATGCGTTCCAGTAGAAGTAAAAATAATTCACACTCAAGAATGTTATGAGCAGCCGGTAATGTTTAACAATGAGACGTACTTCTTAACACCGAAAACACACATATTATTACGGGAGGGAACACAGATCAATTGCAATTTATTTGCACCTCCCATGTACCTCCTTGGAGACTCTTGGTATAAAATTATGCCAAGACCTGTGGAAACACTGGCACCTACCGTCATAAAATCCATGACTAAACCTACCTGGAAATACGTTAGCCCCGGAGCACTTACTACCAGCGGCATATATACACAAAAGGATTTGGAACATCTAAAGGACCACATAATGTTTCCCGCTGAGAGACCCGCCGTACTTAACGCCGGCTTAACACCGTAGCAAAAGGACTAATGGGGCAATCAACCGTGTTGCGTGGAGGATCGATTGCCAATTTAATCAATGAAGCTTCAATCGAAAAAATTGCAATTTTAGCCTGGGAAAATTTCTGGAGAAAATTTTTAATCTTTGGCAATATTAGCGCTGGCCTGCTTGGAATATATTTATTTATAAGAGCCATTAAATTAATATTAGATACCCTTGTACATGGATATGATCTTCATACAGTATATGGGTGGTCGATATATCTAATAGGAGCAATATGGGACTCGTTAACTCAGCTTTTATTACACCTGGAACGGGAAAGGCCTAAAACCAAAAATGCCAGTACCCCGGCTCCGAAAGACGATCCGGAACAAGGAACGTCAGCTAGCGCACCACTCCATGATCTTGAATGGCAGGCAAATGTCTAGCCTGTCGGGTCAATGAACGGAAAATCGGAACACATCTATCCCCTCCTTCCCTTGAAAGAAACTTCCACCTACACCTTCGAACTTAAAGGCTAATAAAAATAACAACCAAAATAAATTTCTCTATCCCCTGCATTAACCTCGCCACTTTGAATCGCATGCTACAACATGCAAGAAATCAAACAACAGTATTCCTTTGTAGACATGGAAATCACGCATATCAACACCCGGCTGTTGACTCGTGGGCCGCTAAAAGTCAAAGTCATCAAGGTGGATTCGCCTGTATTCTTCTGGGTCCACATCGAAAAAGCACGGGAGAACCTCGACGACCTCATAGACGACCTGACGCGAAGGATGACACGGAGAGGCCATCTTCTACACGAGCGGCCTGACCACGTACGAAGGGAAACAGTGGCAAAGGGGGATAGTACTCCGAGTCGACAAGAGCAATATGGTCTCAATCGCCTTACGAGACTGGGGGCGCGTAGTCCAGAGGCCCATGTTCGAAATTTATATATTAGAAGATAGATTCCGCGACCTCGAATGGCAGGCAGTCCGTTGCGGGCTTGCAAACATCCAGCCTGTCGGATCAAAAAAGAGGTGGTCCCGTAGGGTTAATGGACTAGCTAAACTTTTGATAGAGAAACGAAGTGGATGGATAAAGATCCGTAAGGCAACGAAGCTACACTCGTCAGCTTTAGCCCAGAGCCTGAAAGTGAAGACGAGATGAACGACCTAGAAGAACTGTTTATACGGATGGGATGCGCAGCGCCCAGAATTCCGGAGAAAAAGTAGCAGACTCATCTCCCAAAAAAAAAGGGAAAAAATATATATATATAAAGAAAGAAAGAAAAAGAAAAAAAAATATTTTTTTTTTATATTTTACAAAATTGATTTTATAAGTAGGTATATAGTGGGCTGTCTGTCCCGGGTGCTCCGAGGGGGAGCGGGGCGGGGGAGACTTGAGGGCGAGGGGGGGCTGGGGAAGGGGGTTTCGGCGAGCGCATCGGGACATGTTGTTTATTAAATATTGATAAACATATCGTTGACAAAGGGGTACCGTCGCCGTTCGGCCGAGGGGGGGCCGCGGGGGGGAGGTGTCCGCGTTCTAGGGCGAGGGGTCCGCGAGGGGGGGGCAGGTATCCGCGTTCTACGGCGAGGGGGTCCGCGGGGGGGAAGCAAGCTCGCGTTTTCGGCGCGGAGTATTACAAAGGCTAACAGGCGCCGTTCGGCTGCTGGAATTTTATCGGCGAATATAAACAAAATAGCGACACTTGTCTCTGCAATGATCCCACCCTTCTAGAACTTGCGAGCCGCCATTTCGCGACACCGCGTTCACGTTTTCGACGCGCCGCGGGGGATGGGGGTCCGCGTCCAACGGCCACGTCGCGTCGTGGGACATTCTCTGTGTAAAGAACCACTCCTTTTTTTTGCTCCTTTTTGCTGAGACATCATACTTATTCTTTATAAATTTCTAGCCTTGCACGTATGATGTTTCTGTCAAAATTTCATGGGCATTAGATTGAGAATGTGTCTGCGATGGTTCTCTTTCCTTCATCAGGTATTTCGAATTTTATTTCGCTCTTTTAATTTTACACGGACTAAAATAGGATTTAATTTCTGTTACTCGTTTTTTATTAACTATTGACAATGTTATTGACCTCATGCTACATTTTTGTTAGATCACTTGATAAGGACCCGAATCCTGGGTTGAAACGTAGTGGAACTATATGTATTGATTGCCAATTTGTTGTCGAAGGAAATATATTTGGTTTTGGTTAAATATTATTGGCGGAATAAACACTTATTTTGTGATAATAGTAAAAAGTTTGGATAGAACTGTAATAGAGCGTGTAGAGAAAATCAAACATCTGGGTGTAATAATCGATAGTAAACTAAAGTTGGGATTATCACTGTAATTATATGTTAAAGAAAATAGGGAAAAAAGTGAGTTTTCTGAATAGAATAGGTAATGATATATCGGTGTACATTAGATGTACTGTGTATAAGTCTATCATAGCGCCTCATTTTGAATATTGCGCAACAATAGTAGGCATGGGTGAAACGCAACTGAATCGACTGCAAATGACAAAACCGTGCCATGAGAGTCATATTACAATGCTCGCGATATACATAGGTAGAATTGATGCTGCAAACCCTTAGGTTTATAAATGTAATACAGAGGATGATGTACAATGTATGCTTTTTTATTTTTAAGATAGTAAGAGGCATAATGGCAAAACATTTAAGTAGTAGGATAGAAATAGTAGGAGATGTGAGTGAAAGACAAACAAGGCAGGCTGAGAATATTGTAATACAATTTCGTAGAACTAGAAATGCTCAAAGAAGTTTGTTTTATGAAGGTGTGAGGATGTACAACGCTCTGCCGGCTGAGTATGTTGAAAGGGAGCGAGAAAGAGAGACATGACGTGCACGCTGACCTACCGTTCTGTCCGACACGCGGACCCCGCGCCCTAGAACGGGGACCCCCCTCTCCCCGCGGATCCCTCGAGCTAGAACGCGGATCCCCCCTCTTTCCGCGGATCCCTCGCCCTATACGCGGACCACCCCTCTCACCGTGGACACCTCGGCCGAACGGCGGCGCTCGCTTTTTGATACAGATATGTTACGTCCAACCCCGGGATTAATAAGAAAAAAACTGGGAAGCAAAGGAAAGGCTAGGCAGAGGGGTCGGGGTAAGGAAGGACGCAACTAGAAGCTTAAGAATATCGCTCGCAGGTACACGCTCTGAGGCGCGTGGCGCGAGCCCGAACGCACTTTTATGGCTCAGGAAGAGTCAACGTCCGTAAGGACGCTAGGACGTCTTCCGTGAGCGGTGCGATCGTCGGTCCTCTTTCGAGTCAGGGAATTTAATCCCTTTAACTCAGGATCGGACCTCGTGCGATTTCGAGAGGATGATGGTACTGGGTTAGGTCTTATTTAAAATAAAGGAACATTTAATTAAATCTTAAAAACAAATTAAACATTTATTACAAATACTTGTTACTGACATTGAGTAGAGAATCAAACAGTTGAGATAAACGCAAACAGAGTGTATGTCATTTGTGTGTGTGTGTGTGTGTGTGTGTGTGAGTGTATTTAGACTAAATTAACATAAAAGGAAATAGGTAAGGGTTAATCTAAGGTGACTATTTCGGGAGGGTTAGGTTCATCGATGTCGATGGTGGAGGCGGTCGAGGGGGTCGGGGATGGTACCCTGTGTTAGACCGGAGGAGGGGGATTGGGTCTAACGGGGAGTATGCGGAAAGGGGGGACGCGGCAAACGGGGCGATAAGGTGCGGGAACGAGGCGAGACGGTAGGATAATAGGTCGAGATGGTATGACGGGGGGACACTGCTGTGAGGAACAGAGTTCCTCTGAGAAGCCTGGTAGGGGGGGTGGAGTGGCGAGACGCGGAGGATCTGTGTTATCTTGTTCCCGAGGGAATCCTGACCCTTGATTTTCGACTTTCTTTCGCGCCCGTTTGGTTTGGCGACGTCTCTCGTGTTTCGCAGCGTTTCGCGACTTTTTATGAGTGGGACCGGGCGAATCCACTACAAATTAGCGGATTGTTAATATTTAAATCCGTCAAGTGCGGGGATATCACCTCAGGTTTTGGAGATTAAATCTAAGGAGTAGTTCGAGTCCGCCAACGAGTCAGCTAACTCAAAGCAATATACCTCGAGTCCACCGACCCAGCTAACCCAAAGCAGTGTACCCCGAGTCCACCGACCCAGCTAACCCAAAGCAGTGTACCCCGAGTCCACCGACGAGTCAGTTAACTCAGAGCAACATACCCCGCGTCCACCGAGCCAGCTAACCCAAAGCAACATACCCCGAATCCACCGAGCCAGTTAACTCAAAGCAATGGAGATTATTCGGAATCGACCGATAAATCAACTAATTCGGAACAAGGGTAGTAAGAGGGATGGAAGGGTTATACTGAGAGACTTCCCTAACGGGTGCATATATAAAGAAAAAGGGGAGCTGATATATATATATATACGTGTGTGTGTTCAGGACTTACTACTTGATGAGTTTGATGACACCGTTTGACGATTTGATGACTGCGCGTCGAAATGACCCTTGGTTGAGGGAAGAGACGGAATCAGTTGTGTGTGGTCAGATGTGTTGCACTGACTCTAACGATAAGTGTTGAATCGCGACTCAAAAGCGGAAGAGATCACGATTGTAAAGCTAAGAAAAAAACACGAGACTAAGCTTGGGAGGCTTGAAGAGACTCGGAAGCTTTGGAGAGGGAGTGCCGCAATGTCAAGGTTTATATAGGAAAATGTAAGGAATGGAAGGGGTGGATTTTATGTGGGGTGTGTCTGGTTTTTATTTTTGGGACTTTTGGTTGGTGGGATTCTTCTAATTTTTATCTAGAGGGTTTTCTATTGGGCGAGACGTTTCTCACCCAAGAGCCAGATCTTAAGTTTCCGCCTATCCTAGAAAGCTAGAGACGGTTATCGATTTTTCCGGTTTTCCATTGGTGAGTCCCCTCGTAAGGCCCCCACTGTCTTATCGGGGGTGCAACCCAGCGATTCTTCCAGTGACTGATTTGTTTTCGGCTATCGCCAATTCCTCTTTTATTGGGGTCCCTTATCTCGCGGTCCCTGTTTTCAGTATCGACAGACAAATGTGTTTCATCCAATCTTTATTGCAGCTTTATTGCAAACAGAAACTTCCGCCACGTGCTCTTACGGATTTCTAAAAGCACGTTTTAGATCTTGTCTCTGTTTGTCGGGACATTGCGCGGCCAATTTTGGGCTAGTCGCGTGATGCGATAAGGATCCTAACCAAATTCTGTATGGGATTAAGGCTCTCCTCGGCGCGTCGTGTCGCCGGGTTTATAGCTATGTGCCAGACAAAATTGATAGAACCGACCACGCATGTCCTGTCTGTCAGTAGTTTGTCATCTGGAAGGTTGCTTTTAGTTGCCCAACCAAATAGGCATTTTGGTTATAAAAAGAAGGAATGTGAGGAGATCAAGGCTCACTCCCCAATCAATAACCGTCCGTGCTTAGTTTACCTATCATAATCTTAAGCCCTAACTAGGCCCATAGGAATTTTCCGCGAAAAAGGGAGATCGTGGAATTCGCAGGACGTAACAGATATGTTTTATAAATATTTAATAAACAAACATGCCCCGACACCCTTGAGTTCCCCCCTCCCCCTCCCGAATAAAATTTCAGCAGCCAGACGGCGGCGGCGCTCGCTTTTGATACGTTTAATAAACAAATATGCTCCGACGCCCTCGAGTCCCCCCCCGCCCCGCTCTCCCCCTTGGAGCGCCCGAGTTAGAGCCCCCCTTCTATACCTACTCCTAAAATAATGAGACTGTTTTTTGTTTCTGATCTGCCATATTAGTTTTGCCATTTTGGATTTTCAAAATTTTAAACTTTGGCTTGAGATTCAAATTCAGCGATCCAAAAAATTCCCAGGTTAAAAAAACTGGTCTGATACAAAAATTTGTGACACAAAGGGTTAAAACAGGACATCCTGTATATGTATACGCCCAATGCGCGTATAATGCGCTTTGAATGTACATTAAAATTTGCATTAAATGCGGATATTTATCCTGCATTACATGCGCATTTAATGCATATTATGGAAGCGCGTACTAAAAAGTGCACCTACGCTCATTGGTCAAGAAGCCCAATTGGACAACTAGTAGGGGAGACCGGGGCTAAAAGTCACACGGGTAAGTTGTCACAAAGCTTAGATTGAGTGGAATATTCTTTTCTTTATAGTGTAGGTTGCTCCTATCGTGTTAGTCGGATGTACGAAATAGCTCGTTTGTAAAACATCGCATGTGATATTTACGAGCACTTTTTAAAAATTGGAGGTTGTGAGTAAATTTTTCTTACCTCCATTTTTATTATTCCGTTGGTTTTTGGAATTACTAGTCGTAATTTCTTTTTAGTCATAAGAAACATTATAGTTTTAGGTAATTTTTCCTGTATTTAGTTAACCGTTATTGCAACATAGTTTATAAATATAATATTCTTTGTTCAAAATGACCATTCGGGATAAGGTGTCTCAAATGAGATGGGATTAGTTGTCACGTATTTCGTCTGCTGTTACGTTGCTGCGCAGGCTGCGCTGTAAGTTACGTGAGGTTACGCATGCGTGTGAAATGATCGCCGAACCAACGTGCTTTGGCCCTTATCCGTATACAATAAGCGATTACGCGATAAAATAGTGTTTTTAGATAGATTTTGTTTTCTCCATGGCTTGAAATCGCGAAAGAAAAACAGCTAGAGGTACAACTCCACTCGATATTATGCTTAAAGCTGTCAGAGCTGTGAAAATACATAACCTAACCTGTCAATCCGACAAGGTGCTTTAGAGTTCGATATCAACTATCGTACATTAGCTCGCTATTGCAAGAAGATTCCAGAGGAAGACTATGTATGTGAAAATATTGCTACTCCAACGATTTCTGTGGGTTATTCTAAAGCTAGACAGATTTTTAATAAGTCTCAAGAACAAGAATTGGTAAATTACATTTTACGTGCTTCGGATATTTATTTTGGTCTCTCTCCCAAAGAAATCAGAACTTTGGCTTATAATCTAGCTTGCAATAATTCAATTGAGATGCCTGCATCCTGGATGAAAAATAAAATGGCAGGAGAAGATTAAAACAGGAACTATTTGTTTCCTCTATATAAAAGATATGTGACAACCAACCCAGAGTCGTGTGACAACCAACCCTGGGTATGGGGTAAGTCGTCACATTTTCACGATCTTGCTTAGATTTAAATAACTTTTTTGTGTATAAATACTAGGTGCGCAACTAAGTTTCCGGGTTTCACACATAGATGGCACCAATAACACATGTACTCGACTTACATGTCTGAAGTTGTCTGAAGTTATTGCTTGGACATCTGTTAACAATAACCAGTCGTTATATAAACACATATCGCAACGCAAAAATATTTTTTCTAACAACGAAGATGTCGAGTTTTGTGCCAAATAAACAGCATTTGCGGGAAGCTTTGCTTTTCTGCTTTAACTTGAAAAAAATGCAGCTGAAGCACGTCGTTTGCTTGAGGAGGCCTACGGCGAACATGCACCATCGAAAACTACCTGTGAAGATTGGTTTAAACGCTTCAGAAGTGGCGATTTCGACACTGAGGACAAGGAGCGCTCCGGAAGACCAAAAACAATTGAGGACGCCGATCTGCAAGCGTTATTGGATGAAGATGATACGCAAACACAAGATCAACTTGCGGAGGCATTAAACATGACTCACCAAGGTATTTCCAAACGTTTACATGCCATGGGAAAAATTCAAAAGGAAGGAAAATGGATGCCGCATGAGTTGACTGACAAGGGAACGGTCGGGGGTGTCCGAGACCGATTTGGATGCGCTTTGGATATGTTGTTGAGCATCAAAAAATATTAGACTCGTATTTTTTTTTGCGGCTTATCTCGACGTTTATTGGTCGAAAAAACCCGATTTAGAACCTACCCGATTTGGATGCGCTTTGAATATGTTGTTGAGCATCAAAAAACATTAGACACGTGTTTTTTTTTGCGGCGTATCTCGACGTTTAGGGGTTGAAACAACCCCTCGAAAATAACGGATTTTATAGTTTTTAGCGAATATTTTCGAAAATATAAGGCGTATGAAAAAAAGTTTGGTACAAAAGGTTTATGGCTTTTTGTGCTCTTTACAATGGCGTAATCAGATTTTTCAAATTTGTCACATTTTTTACTTTAACCTCACCCCCACCTATTATTTTTGCCAAATATAACAATTTTTCCAACGCAAATTTAAGAGCGTCAAATGCCAAATACATCCATGTGTATTTTTATTATGATACCATTATTAGATTTTTGGCAAGACGAGATGATATGTGGTATAGGCGTCGCGCTGTAGGTAGGTGTTGCGTTATTTCTGTTCAAGTTGCGCCGTACGCTTAAAAATTTCCATTTCAACTCCGGGATGACCGAAAGCGCTGATGCGAAGGCCAGCGCAAGGCTATTTCGAGAGTCCTGGACTAGCAACGGAATGTAGACTCCGACATTATAAATACCGCCGAATTGTATCGGGCGGGCAGTCGCAAATTGGAAAGGGACGGTATCAAACCTAACAAAGACTACTCCATTAATTATAAAGTGCGTATTTATTTATATAATTAAAGTTCGAGACAAATATTTAATTTTAATATCTTTCAGAATGAAGTTTAATCCATACAATGTAATAATGCTACTTTCTGCAACTTTCACTGCTTTCAACTATTCACCAAGTCCGACAACTTCGGAGGAAGAAGAAGTAAAAGAAAACATTGAACGTATACTGCTTGACATACAAAACCAAGAATTTGACGTAGAAGAGGAAGAAACTTTAGGTTTTTATGGTATATATGAGATTCCAGAACCGGAAAGAGTTGATTTATTTGAGGAAGATGATGGTAAAGTATATCTTCCGGAAGAAGTTACTTGCAGCTCTGTTGAGGCAACAATATCAAGTGACTATAAAAGGCAAGCTGTGGAATACTGGAGGAGTGGTAAAACAAGGGGAAGATCGCTTGAAGGAGTTAAACGAAGGTACAAAAAAGTTACATCAATACGACAACTAGCACGATGGGAGAGCCAAATTAGTGAAGGTGGTAGTAGAATCGGTCGGTTGTCCCGGAGTTATAATTGGGATAGTGTATTATTGTAGCGGTTAATGTGACGCACGTTCAAATTTGCGACTGCCCGCTCGATCTTACAATTCGGCGGTGGTATTTATAATATCGGAGTCTACATTCCGTTGCTAGTCCAGGACTCTCGAAATAGCCTTGCGCTGGCCTTCGCATCAGCGCTTTCGGTCATCCCGGAGTTGAAATGGAAATTTTTAAGCTTACGGCGCACTTTGAACAGAAATAACGCAACACCTACCTACAGCGCGACGCCTATACCACATATCATCTCGTCTTGCCAAAAATCTAATAATGGTATCATAATAAAAATACACATGAATGTATTTGGCATTTGACGCTCTTAAATTTGCGTTGGAAAAATTGTTATATTTGGCAAAAATAATAGGAGGGGGTGGGGTTAAATTAAAAAATGTGACAAATTTGAAAAATCTGATTACGCCATTGTAAAGAGCACAAAAAGCCATAAACCTTTTGTACCAAACTTTTTTTCATACGCCTTATATTTTCGAAGATATTCGCTAAAAACTATAAAATCCGTTATTTTCGAGGGGTTGTTTCAACCCCTAAACGTCGAGATAAGCCGCAAAAAAAAAAATACGAGTCTAATATTTTTTGATGCTCAACAACATATCCAAAGCGCATCCAAATCGGTCTCGGACACCCCCGACCGTTCCCTTGTGAGAGACAGATGGAAAATCGAAGAGCCACTTCCGAAATTTTGCTTTTGCGGCATGAAAGAAAGAGTTTTCTTCATCGAATTGTTACTGGCGATGAGAAGTGGATATATTTAGAGAATCCCAAACGCAAAAAATCGTGGCTTTCACTTGGTGAAGAATCAACATCGACGGCACGGCCAAATCGTTTTGGAAAGAAGACAATGCTCTGCGTTTGGTGGGACCAGAAAGGAATCGTGTACTATGAGCTGCTGAAACCGGGCGAAACTGTCAATGGGCATCGCTACCGACAACAACTGATCAATTTAAACCATACATTGCTCGAAAAACGGCCAGAATGGGACACGAGACACGAACGAGTGATATTGCAGCACGACAACGCTCCGTACCATCGCAGTTCCATCGTCCAGGACACCATCAAAACGCTGAAATGGGATCTGCTACCGCACCCGCCGTATTCGCCAGACCTGGCGCCTTCCGATTATCACTTGTTCCGGTCGATGGCGCATGGCTTGGCTGGGCTACACTTGACCAATTTCGAAGAAGTGCAAAATTGGTTGGATGAATGGTTTCGGTCCAAAGACGCGTCGTTTTATTGTCGCGGTATTCATGTATTGCCAGAGAGATGGCGAAAATGTATAGCTAGCGAGGGACGATACTTTGAATAAACCATTTTTTGTATTTCTCTTGAAATTTTCCATTTTTTATTGATCAAAAAAACCCGGAAACTTAGTTGCGCACCTAGTATATATAAGTCTAATATTTTTTTTCTTATACCTAAAGGATGTAGCTACATTATAAAGTACTATACAATATTATAAAATATTGCTAACATTTTTTTAAAAATCAGTATTTGAAAAGTGTGACAACCCGCCCCGGTCTCCCCTAAACTCTGTACTATATTAGAATTTTTCTTCATGCCCAGCTTTTAAGCATTGCTGTGAGGATATTCCAGCTATCACAGAAGAAAAAAACATTTCTATTTAGAGAATATCTTTATTTTTGACATGATAAATGTCATTTATTTAAAATTACATTTATTTAGAAATTTAATTTATATAAAATTTAAAAACTTAAATAAAATGTTTTATAATAAGTCAGAAGCTACTCATTTAAATATTTTATAAAACCTGTCATTTATAAATTGAATGCTCAATTTTCATTAATTACGCATTTGAATGCGCGTATTTTGAACACACAATTAATGTGGTTTTGAAGCCAATGCAATTGTACGCGCATTAAAAGCACGTTATACGCGCATTGGCGCTCCTTGAGCGTATACTTTCTGAAACATATTGTAACATAAAATCAAAAATATTGTTTGTAATAAAATATTTCAATAAGCACGCATATATTTCCTGTATGTACGTAATAATAAGCATGTATACATTGTTCTTTTAATGCGTTCACGGATGAAAATTAATAATGTCATAATGTTAATGAATATTTTAAGAATAAAAGACTTTTGTTGAGAGACTTTCAATTATAAAATAAGAATTAATTAATTAAAATAAATTAACATTTATGTTTTCGCACATAACATATTATAAATTTTCTTTTTCCCTTTCCCTCTTTTCTCCCTCCCTGGTCCAAACCATGTCCTTACATAAGTCCTAAGGACAGGTGTCCTAAGGTCAGAAATGGACAACCTTAGGACACCTGCCCTTAGAACATGACCTGCTAGATAGCCTTATGTTGGAAGGACATATGACTTTAGGTTTAAAAGCTATACACTGAAAAAAAAACTTAAATAAAAATATTTTCTTGAATCTAAGTATTTTTTTTCAGTGTACGACCTAAGGACATGAAGACATGTCCCTAGGCCACATGGCCTTAGGATGGAAGGATATATGACTATAGAGCGGAAGGATATACAACCTAAGGACATGATGATATGTATGACTATAATAAAATCAAATAAATGTATATTGAGCCCAATCAATGGCATCGACAATTAATCCAATGGGGCAACATTCTGCAAATATTGGAATTAGAATACTTCTATTTACATACACACACACACACACACACGTCTCTCCTTTACCTTGAAGACTTTTATTCTTATAGACAAGAAAAAAAGATTTATACTAATTTTTTAATAGAAACAGAATTCCCAAATGTGTTTGAGACAGACTGATGGCGGGTTATTATAAACAGTGTTATTATAAACAACCAACTATTTTATATATTAACAGGGTATGTCGATATCCTTAAAACATAATTGTCAATGAGATTGAGAGTTTGAAAAATTGGAAATGGAGAGAATTTTTCATCACGTTTGTAATGTAGCAAGTATATACATACATTATTTAAAATAATAGTTTTATTATAAACGTACAATTATTTTTTGAGGACATATTGATATACGAATTTATTTATTATTGTGATAATTATATATCCAAAAATATGTCATTGTGTATTAAAATATTACAACGTGACCAATAACAAAATTGATGTAGTAATATAATATTAGATATAACTTAGAAAATTAAGATTTGATGGTTTAACTATAATAATAGAAATATAGATTAGAAAAGGCTATAAGGGTCACACGCGGATCAAGGTGCGTTTAAATATTATAGTGATTTATTAATCAAATTCCAACAATCCAAACGTTTCGGCTCCTGTCCGAGCCATCCTCAGTGGTATAATGTTAACAATAATAATATGTTCTCCTTCAACATGGTGAGATTACTGTTTCAATTTTACAGAAACCTAGTGAGACTACAAGGTCCAAATCTGTAAAGTAATTAAGGAGTTACATCCTTGTCTTAAATTAGAATTCTAGAATAACTCACCAGGTAGTCTGGAGAAACGAATACATCGCAGAGTCAAATAAAAAGATGTGAACATATGGCAAAAGCAATGATCAGTACAAAGAGATCTGTACGAGGAGATCCCGTCGACACGACGCACAACACAATAATGATTCGGTAACACAGGCAGGGACACGTCTTATGACAAACTTTGGCAGATATAAATTGAAAAACGTGTAGGTCAAACGTAGCAAATAATAAATAATATGAAGTGAACGATGACACCTTTGTTCGTCCGCAAGATCATATGTTTTTTTACCGTTGATTTATGTGTGGAATTTTCGTTTTTTTTAAGTTGCGATCTATACGTTTAAATTTTTTTTTACCAATGTTTGACTAAGGCATTCCCGACCAGCGAAATATTTTTGTATTTATCATCGTTCACTTCATATTATTTATTATTTGCTACGTTTGACCTACACGTTTTTCAATTTATATCTGCCAAAGTTTGTCATAAGACGTGTCCCTGCCTGTGTTACCGAATCATTATTGTGTTGTGCGTCGTGTCGACGGGATCTCCTCGTACAGATCTCTTTGTACTGATCATTGCTTTTGCCATATGTTCACATCTTTTTATTTGACTCTGCGATGTATTCGTTTCTCCAGACTACCTGGTGAGTTATTCTAGAATTCTAATTTAAGACAAGGATGTAACTCCTTAATTACTTTACAGATTTGGACCTTGTAGTCTCACTAGGTTTCTGTAAAATTGAAACAGTAATCTCACCATGTTGAAGGAGAACATATTATTATTGTTAACATTATACCACTGAGGATGGCTCGGACAGGAGCCGAAACGTTTGGATTGTTGGAATTTGATTAATAAATCACTATAATATTTAAACGCACCTTGATCCGCGGGTGACCCTTATAGCCTTTTCTAATCTATATTTGAATTTCGAGGGTCTTTCACACTTTATTGAATTTACGCTGGCTTGAAAGATTATGCGTCATTACACATTTTTTGGATTCATCTCATCGACCTTTGGTCATCATATCACCGGTTTGACGAAGCAATGGATAAAGGCAAAGGAGATCAACTGTAAGAATAAGACTCGTATAAGATTTTTAAATTTCTGTTTACGTAACGACATTGTACCACAACATTTACAGCGTTTTTGTAACTTTACACCTTGTCTCTCGCATTATAACTCAAAAAGTAAATTTAAGCATTTAACTGCGAATTTTATAAATAGACTTATTAAAATTGAAATTACTGATGCGCATAGAATTGTTAATCAATCACAAAGACAGATTTTCCATCTCACGAGATGTATCACTCGGCAAATACCGATGTATATTTGCAACGACTTCTTCAATATACAGGGTGCTGCACTAAAAAGATTTTCTCAACGTACTCATAGTAATATGGATAAAAAATGCGAATGGCTTATCAAAAAACATAGTTTGTCTAAAATAAAACAGATGAAACCTATACATTATGTCCATAGGAGTAGGGAGACTAGCGCTGTCCCTATCTCTTTTTTGCCTGATAGTGATGTAAATTCGGATACTTTTGAAGTTCATATTGATCCTCTCAATTACTTGAGTACATCGATTAAATCTTCCTTTACCACCACAAAAGATAATTGGTTTATCAACTTATCCACAATAAAAATACCTGAAAATGTTCAATGTCTTTTACAGCTGGGTGAAAATTTTTCCTTACCTATTAATGACAAGAAAAAGACTATCATTGAATTCATTAAATGCATTGAATGTAACACGAGAGGTTTACATATTAATCAGATATTGAACATCAGAAATCGTTCCATACCAATCATTAATAATCTCCTTTCCTTCTCCCACACGAAATCTTCCTTTTATCAGAATATATCTAACCTTGTTAAATTCACGAAATCATTTATAAATAATAATCGTAATATCATTTTCACAAGAGCAGATAAGGGCAATTGCACAGTAGCCTTAGACAGGGAGATATATAGACAAAAAATTACAGATATCTTACAAGACACAGATACATATATTAAAATTTCTAAAGATCCTACTAAACAGCTTTCTAAACAAATTAGAGACACACTGGTGAGATGGAAAAAGCATGGGTATATCTCTGACGAAAATTATAAACAACTTTTATGCAGTGATGGTGTCCTGCCGAGGGCCTATGGGTTACCAAAAATACACAAAACCGGACACCCCTTCAGAATAATTATTTCTTCTATCGATAGTCCTACATACAAGTTAGCTTATTTTCTCCATAAGATTATTTCTACAAGTATACCGATGCCTAATAGTCACATAAATAATAGTTTTGAACTAGTCACGAAACTTAATGGTACACACATTAATAATGATTACATTCTGATTTCGCTTGATGCAATTTCGTTATTCACTAATATCCCGACTAATTTGGTATTGGAAAGTATTTCCAATAGATGGGCATATATCTCTGAGAGTTGCGATATTCCTAAGGAGGAATTCGTGCGAGCTATAGAATTAATCTTGAATTCAACTTTCTTTACATTCGACAATATCATATATAAACAAAAATTTGGTTCTCCCATGGGCTCCCCGCTGTCACCCATCGTTGCTGACTTGGTTATGCAGGATTTGGAAAGCGGAGTGTTGCAATTACTTACCTTTATGTTGCCTTTTTACTGTAGATACGTTGATGACATTGCGATGGCTGTGCCTCGCAATTCAATTGACACAGTTTTACAAGCATTTAATTCTTATCATCCGAGGTTACAGTTTACTGTCGAAGTAGGAGGAGACAAATTAAATTTTTTAGATGTAACGTTGATTAAAAGTAATAACGGTTTGGAATTTGATTGGTTCCACAAGCCGACGTTTTCAGGCCGTTATCTTAATTTTATGTCGCAACACCCTGTTTTCCAAAAAAGAGGCACGGTCATGGGCATGGTTGATAGGGCCTTTTTATTATCTCATCCCAGATACCATCAAAAAAATATAAAATTCATTGTAGACACTCTGTTACTGAATGACTACCCGTTGACATTCATATTCGACACAATTAATACGAGAATCAAGTCTCTACTTAATAGACGCACCCGTAAACAGAATGAACCTCCACCTACGAACGAAGAAAGTCGAGGCAAGTGGTTTACTGTACCATATGTTTCCAATATATCGGAGAAATTCAAAAATGTGTTCTCGGATCTGAATGTCAACCTGTCATTCTACAGTCTTAATAAACTAAGGAATTTCATCAAAGTACAGAAAGATATCCTTCCTACCCAATCAAATAGTAACGTCGTGTATAGAATTTCATGTAAAAATTGCGACGGGACTTATGTTGGCCAGACGTTGAGGCAACTCAAAACGAGAATTACGGAACACCGTAATCATATCCGTAGAAACACCGGAACTCAGTCCGTCATTACGGAACATAGATTAAATTTTAACCACGAATTTGATTGGGAAAATGTGGAAATATTGGACAAGGAAAAGTTTTTATCGAAGCGACTTGTATCGGAAATGTTACATATTAAGTTACAAAAGAACAGTTTGAACTCTCAGTCTGATACAGAGTTTTTGCACCACGCATACGTTTCTACCTTAGAGAAATTGTAAAACCACGTCCATGACACCTTTGTTCGTCCGCAAGATCATATGTTTTTTTACCGTTGATTTATGTGTGGAATTTTCGTTTTTTTAAAGTTGCGATCTATACGTTTAAATTTATTTTTACCAATGTTTGACTAAGGCATTTCCGACCAGCGAAATATTTTTGTATTTATCATCGTTCACTTCATATTATTTATTATTTGCTACGTTTGACCTACACGTTTTTCAATTTATATCTGCCAAAGTTTGTCATAAGACGTGTCCCTGCCTGTGTTACCGAATCATTATTGTGTTGTGCGTCGTGTCGACGGGATCTCCTCGTACAGATCTCTTTGTACTGATCATTGCTTTTGCCATATGTTCACATCTTTTTATTTGACTCTGCGATGTATTCGTTTCTCCAGACTACCTGGTGAGTTATTCTAGAATTCTAATTTAAGACAAGGATGTAACTCCTTAATTACTTTACAGATTTGGACCTTGTAGTCTCACTAGGTTTCTGTAAAATTGAAACAGTAATCTCACCATGTTGAAGGAGAACATATTATTATTGTTAACATTATACCACTGAGGATGGCTTGGACAGGAGCCGAAACGTTTGGATTGTTGGAATTTGATTAATAAATCACTATAATATTTAAACGCACCTTGATCCGCGTGTGACCCTTATAGCCTTTTCTAATCTATATTTGAATTTCGAGGGTCTTTCACACTTTATTATAATACTAGCTGGTTACCCGGGCTTCGCCCCGGAGGACATATGTAATAAGACACGCAAATGCTCTCTCTCTTTCTCTCTTTCTCTCTCTCTCTCTCTCTCTCTCTCTCTCTCTCTCTCTCTCTCTCTCTCTCTCTCTCTCTCTCTCTCTCTCTCTCTCTCTCTCTCTCTCTCTCTCTCTCTCTCTCTCTCTCTCTCTCTCTCTCTCTCTCTCTCTCTCTCTCTCTCTCTCTCTCTCTCTCTCTCTCTCTCTCTCTCTCTCTCTCTCTCTCTCCTCTCTCTCTCTCTCTCTCTCTCTCTCTCTCTCTCTCTCTCTCTCTCTCTCTCTCTCTCCTCTCTCTCTCTCTCTCTCTCTCTCTCTCTCCTCCCTCTCTTCCCTCTCTCTCCCTCTCTCTCCCTCTCTCTCCCTCTCTCTCCCTCTCTCTCCCTCTCTCTCCCTCTCTCTCCCTCTCTCTCTCCCTCTCTCTCCCTCTCTCTCCCTCTCTCTCCCTCTCTCTCCCTCTCTCTCCCTCTCTCTCCCTCTCTCTCCCTCTCTCTCCCTCCCTCTCCCTCTCTCCTCCCTCCCTCCCCCTCCCTCTCCCTCCCTCTCCCTCCCTCTCCCTCTCTCTCTCCCTCTCTCTCCCTCTCTCTCCCTCTCTCTCCTTCTCTCTCCCTCTCTCTCCCTCTCTCTTCCTCTCTCTCCCTCTCTCTCCCTCTCTCTCCCTTTGTCTTCCTCTCTCTCCTTCTTCCTCCTTCCCTCCCCCCCTCCCCCCCCCCCCCTCCCTCTCCCTCCCTCCCCCTCCTTCTCCCTCCCTCTCCCTCCCTCTCTCTCCTTCTCTCTAAAGTTCAATTCCGTCGTATACAATTCTTTGAGATTCACTCAATTATTACCTAAAAAATTGGAAAAATTTCGTAACCGATTTCCAAAAAAATACCGGTTCCCAAAAATATCGGTAACGAAAAACTATACAGTTTATAGCACTCCCCTTGAAATTCTACCCCTGTTTTATATACAATTCTTTAAAATTTGATCAATTATTTCCCGAAAAATTCGAAAAACTTTTGATACCGGTTTCCAAAAAAATCGGTAACGAAAAATTATACACTTTATGGCACTCCCCGGGTAATTCTATACCCCTGTTTTATATACAATTCTTTAAAATTCGTTCAATTATTTCTCGAAAAATTAGAAAAATTAAAAAAAACCGGTTTCCAGAAAATCGGTAACAAAAAACTATACACACAGTGACACTTCCCGGGAAATTCTACCCCTATTTCATATACTTTTGGTAAAAATTCGGTCCATTGGTTTCCGAGATCATCGAACACAAACAATCAAACTGACAAACTCTGTCTCTTTATAATAATAGTATAGAATAGATACAATGTGTTTGCGTATTATTTCTTAAAGATGTTTTATTCGCATAATTATTGTATAATAATTTCTATTGTTCGTAAATTATGTACAAATTATGTTTTGTAGATGATTAAATGAAACCGATAACGACATTGTTGTCGTACATATATATCTTATGAAAAACAACAAAGTTTCTGCATATATGCCTCTCTTTCTTCGCGCCATATAAATTCATTTATTGGTGGTTTTAACGATAACAAACTTCAATGATAGTCGACATAAAATTCTTTTTAGACTTTAAGGGGATCCTATAGTGAAGGCCGAACTTCCTCGATGTCGATAATGTCGAACATTTTTAATTCCGTTCTAATTCGTTTTCTATCATTTTCTATATTACCGGCCTATATCTGCCCTTGTCTAACGAGAGGCATCTGTCCTTGTTTCGATTGCTGCGCCATCTCTCGCTACACGCCATACTGCTCTTCTTGTCATTCCGCATGTATATTTGCATGTGTAAAAGTTAAAACAATGACACTTTTTTTTTAGACTTCTATCGTAGTTGTAATTGCACGATATTGTTCTTCAATGTTTTCCCTAGAGGGCTAGATTCTCATTTTGTATATATAAACTGCAGTATTTTTGTATAAACAAATATTGTCGTCAATGACAGCTCTATGTGCCCAAATTTTTAATTTCTTTTTCGTTTTGGAAGTTAAAACCGATCTAGCCCTCTACATTTTTGTGCGTACTTTAATTCTAAACTAAATTTTTGCAATTCCGTATAGCCAATTAAAAGTGGTTTTGTTTTAACTAAATGTCGGTAATTATTGCCACTATAGGATCCCCTTAATATCTCCGATATTGTTGCTAATAATTGATTCAAAACATGTCTTTCCATGTCCTTAGAACATAGGGACAGATGGATCTATGAATACGTAGGTCAGAAGGGCATGTCCTATGGTGTGTCAAAGGTATAAAGGACGTATATCTTTGCTCATGAAGGTCAGAAAGGGCAAGTATTCTGAAACAGGATATCAGCAGGCCTTAGGACACCTGCGTTATTCTTTGACAGATGTACCGCCCCAGTCAAACTCCCCCGCCTGGCAGTGTCCTCGAATCGGATCACGCGGGACTATTAACGGCGATCGACCGCGAGGCCTCACGCCACTCTGACACGCTTGGCTCTAGAACACCGTGACCGCCGGGGCACGAAGCCCTCGGGACACGCGCTCCGCCTAACCGAGTAAGTAAGGAAACGATGAAAGTAATGGTATTTCACCGGCGATGTTGCCATCTCCCACTTATGCTACACCTCTCATGTCTAGGACATGAGCATATTGATGAAGAAGAAGATGTTTTAAGTTATCGAGAGCATTCAGGACATGTGCCTTTCTTATGAAAGCTAATAAGGACAGATGTCCTTAGATAGAACAGCAATCAGCTATCTAAGGACACTTGCCCTTTCTGGCCTTCATCAGTAAAGATACATGTCCTTTATACCCTTGACACCATAGGCCATGTGTCCTCCTGACCCACGTATCCATAAGACATCTGTCCCTATGTTCTAAGGACATCGAAGGACATCTAGGACATGGTTTGGACCAGGGCTATTCAATCTTCTTACATTATAACATTAAATGTGCGTAAAAAAATGGTTACTCTCAAATTATTAAGTTACAATGCTATAACGCTGAGTAGAAATTTCAATATTTAGTACAATACTTTTGATAGTAAAATTTCGAGATCTCAAGATAACCGCATCGAGCTTAAATGGACCGATTGCAGTTGGGAGCTTGCATCAGCATTACATAAAAAAAATGTAAAGTTCTTGCGGTATACGTTGAAAAAAAAAGAATATGTTTAGAAAATGACACTTGCGATTGATTCACTACATTTGTAAAATACTTCGAACACTCTTTTTGTAACAACAATTAATGAATAGCCATAAAATAGACATGACATATAGCGTTTTTCTTTGGCAGAACTGGTGCGCACTCAGTGCACATTAAAGCCGTCGTACACAAATCAACGCGTAAAGTGTATGTTTAATATAAACGGGTTAAGTCACGAAAGCCTCTATTCTTTATTGTACTATTTGGTGAAATATGTATTGGGTATTTTATCAATCAAAATATTTGCATATTACTTTAAATATTAAAGATTAAATCAGTGTACAACGGCCTTAATGTGCACTGAGCGCGCACTAGTTCTGCCAATGAAAAACGCTAATAGACATGATAGTTTAAAAAGACATGACTGTTTTTTTAAACTGTCTTCTCTCATAATTTTGTCACGTTAATTTTTATCTTATTTATGGCTATGTAAAAACTATCTTTATTGCTTATCCCCGCAGGGTTTGCAAGTCGTTTTTATAAGGAACGTTACCCAAACCTTTACACTACTACCCTTTCTCCTCTCACTTTAACCCTTTGGACCAACTGTTTAACGTCTCTTTCCGAAAGACGGAGCCCAGTTTGCTCCGCACAAGAGCCTATCTTGCACGGAGGGGCGCAGCTTCGGAAAAACATTCCATGTTTACATGGCTCTAGTGGACTCAAACCTGGTTCCTCAGATTACGAGTCTGGCGCTCTACCACTAGACCACACTGCCGCCCTTATTTATGGCTATATATTTAAGTTCTAAAAAATCGCGAAAAATAAAAAATTACGCTAACACCTTTCTGCCGGGTGATACGCCCGTCAATTGCTGACGTAGAGAAGAATGATTCTCAAAATGGGAAATAATATCCCCTGATTTGTCAAATCTAATGAAATCAAATGAAAGAAAATTAAACTACCCGTTAAACGTCGAGAACCCCGCTGCAGAAAAGAATGAATCCCAGATCTTTCAGATTTCCCCCGATAGCGGTCATTTCGGCAGTGAGTTAACAATCGTTTTTCAAATTATTGCATCCCGTATATTTTTTACTAATAAAATATTCTTTCTTTATCTTATAAACAATTATTTTATAATGACCTGCCGTTTTCCTCAAATGCAAACTAGATCGGATTCCGGTAAGATACCGAAACCAAGAACGCCCAACATAGGCTGATTCACTAGTTTCTTCGGTACTAGATAAAATGTTCGGTGATTTATACCCTGACTCTATAACTCTTAATGATAGTGTCGTTATCGTTATGTTGTCGTTGCGCAGGTATACTATATGGTAAAAAAGTTACAATATAACGATAACGATACTGTCGTTAGAGTTACAGAATTACGAGGCTCAAGCTGACGGCCGAGAACACTCAGACTGAGAACACCCAACCATTGTTCTTTGTCAGCTCTGGAGGATCGGAAAGTTTTCGTAGCTCGAGTTCAGCGGCGGATCGAATTTGGAGCTAGTTCGAAAACGAAGTGATTTTTAGCACGGTGATCGGGGTTTTATACCCCTATGGAGTGATGAGATTCGGTAGGGGTTGCCGATTATCCGAGCAAGGCGAACACCAGAGTGAACGATTAGAGCGGCGCGCAACTACGGCCCCTGGCGTCGCGATCTTTTTCAGCGGAGATCAAGTGTCTTCGGCGGCGCTCGGCGCTCCGAGCGATTACGGCGCTTCGAGTCTTCGTCTCGCGGCTAGCATTCCCTATATAAAGATAAGTGTGACCGAGTTGTATAGATATTACCTGTAGAGAAAATGGCTGCCTAATATTCTCTTTTTTTTTCTATCTAACTGACCGTAAGTTCCAGAAAATAGAGTTCTGTGGAAGTGGGATGACGCGGACTCCGTGTGCGAGTGCGGATAATTTTCTAATCATATGGAAACTGAAAAGTCCTAGAAAAGTACGAATTTGATCATACTTAGTTGAGCATTCAGGTATACATTGTATCCCATAATTTCAGATCACATTTAAAGACGAGTTATATTTATTCTGTATTTAAAGTGTGTAGAGAAAATGGCGGAGCCAATCAGCAGTCATTATACCGGTCGCACTTCTCTTTATATATAGGTTATTCTATTCGCGGCTTGTTATCGCAATTACATATGATTAAAAATAAATGTGGACGCACCGCGCTCATGTTCTCTCCCGGCTGATGACTGCCGGGAACGATACAATTATTTTGTGGTGCATCGTTACACCCCTTCTTTTTGTTAAAGTGCCTGAATCAAGAAGCACATTTGTTTGATTTTTTGTGGCAGGGTCATAACCAGCCGGTTATCGAATCGGAGATGACAATGTTGGTTGTCGAGCCTCGCTTTATACCTACTGCCGGCTCACATGAATCGCGAAGTATGGTATGTCCACAACGATTCCAGGTTCGACTTCCACTGGTGGCAGTGGGCCCGTAACCTGTAGAGGCTCTGAAGGCCATGGTGGTTCTGGCTCGATGCGGAGACGACGTGGCAACGGCGATGATTAGGCCTGTTTGGCTTGATTGCTGACGTCGGATCATTGGATGATTGTGCCGATCTTTGATACGCTCCGGGTTCGGGCGGTAACAGGCGGCGCAAATGGTGGAGGTTGGTTTGGTCAAAACAAGGTGACCCAGCGCTCGTCGACTGACGGGCAAGTTGGATCATATTCCGACTGATTGCCACGGAACAGTTCCTGGATCACGGTGACAATGTTTTCTACCATTGCTGGTCGCTTTCAATCTGACGAGATAAATGGGTCAGTGTTGTTGAGTGGAGACATTGATTGTTTATTCGGCTAGCTGTTGTTGCGATTTATTCGTCTCCCTCGTGATTCAAAACGTTGTCGGCGGGTTGCTGATAGAGGTGAACTTTAAATCTTGTATGTGTACGTGGCGATACCCGTACGGCTTCTGAACTGTCCGGTAAGATGATGTATTGATCTCTACCGCCCCTATGTATTTCGGTACAAGTTTTGCGTTAAAATTGGTCTGCTTGTCGGATAGTGGACGGTTTCATTTCCAGCCCCATTTATGATTTTGTCCGCAGGTTGTAATATCGCCTCTGGTGCTGGAAGACCTGGGCCTGAGCTGAATTTTTACAAAGTTATAGGTTTCTTCCAAACGGCGGTGAACGGTGTGCGGCAGTGTGGCAGTGTGTGGCCCCTGTCTTCACGTTTTCTCCCGGTCGGCGTAACTCGCGTCCGTGGTTGAGAAAAGTGAGCGTGTAGCCGGTGGCATCATGTATTGCCTTATCATATGCGAACTGGATCTCGGATAGCTTGTCCCAGGTCTTGTAATTTTCTTTAATGTGTTGCGCTATCATTGCGCTTTATAGTCCGGTCGGTGTGCTTAACGGCATTGCAATGCGGTGCATATGCTGGCGTAAAGCGAATGCCGTATTCCGAAGTCTTGTAACAATTTAGTCAGCTGTTTCGACCGTAACTGCATGCTATTATCTGACAGGATTTGTTCGGGCTTCCGTGACGCAAAATGATCGCTTCTGAGAAATGTTTTGCGATGATCGACTTGGTGGCCCGTCGTAGTACTCGTAACTCGGTCTATTTCGTAAAGCAGTCCTGCATGTTTAAGGGCCATACGTAGTCCGCGGTGGAGAGTGATAGCGGACCCTCAAGCTCGATAGTGACTTGCTGCCAGGAGTGGTCGAGCGCTGTCGAATGAAATCGTCCGGTACTATGACGCTACCCCCAGAAATTGCCAGACCTGACGTATGCTTTGCGAGACGGGCCAATTGTCGATAACGCTAACCTTCTCCGGATACTTTCGCGGTTGATGATGTGGCCGAGGTATTTAATCCGATTCATGCAAAAGCGGCACTTATCGTGGTGAAGTCGAAGGTGTGCTTCCTGTGGACGGCGAATGTGGAGATACTCCTTTAAAGTTTGACTGCTTACGACAATATCGTCTAATTAAACGAATATTTTCCATTTAGGTTTCGTTAGGTTCCAGCTCTGGTCATAGTACAGTATCCAGTAGACACTGAAACGTAGCTGGGGAGGAGTGCTGTCCAAAAGGTATCACCGTGAATTACATCAGGCTTTTGTCGAGGACGGTTAAGGCGACGATCAGTCCAGGACTAAAAACACTTACCAGTACCCGTTCTTTAAGTCTATCGTCAATAGACGCCACGGAGATTTATGATAACGGATACACATCCCTCTCGGTGACGTCATTAACTTTTCAAAGTAGTGATAGTGACGGAATTGTAATGTTGATTTTAGCTCACCAGTCGATGCCGAGCAGCATATTGTTGTCAAGGGCAGGCATTACTTGGAAGTTGTGCCAAAAGTTCCTTCCCTGGATGGTCACTGGGAACATCATGTAACCCCGTATCGGGGTGCTGGTTCCGTCGGCAAGATGTACCTTGCCGGATTGCTGGCTTTATTAAATATTGCAGGGTCTGTATTTTTCCGATAGTCCTTGCATTTACGAAGGAGGCTTTGGAGCCGGTGTCCAGAAATGCCTCGAACGGTTGTCGGTGTACGAGGACAATGGAGTCGTGACGTGTATTTTATTCGAAAGACAGGATACGACTTTTTCCCCGGCCCGAACGGCATTTCCCAGTAGTGGGTGACAATCTTTGGTAAATACGCTATCCTTGTCACATTGGGAGCAAAATTGTCGATATATTCGTCTACTATCGAAGCGTGTGTGCCCCCGCTGTTTGCACCTCCAACAGCATTCGTTACGGTTGTAAGCGGCTGCGGCGATGGGTGCTTTCGGTAGCGTTTAGTGGGCCCTTACCCACGCCTCGATATTCTTATACTCCTCGGCGTAGTATATCTCTCGTTTGAGTCATAGATTCTCGCTGTATGTAAATTTTATACCGCGGGTGCAGGCAGCATATTTAATTTCTTTTTCTCCGAAAATCCGGTGGCCGATCGCTTCATTGTGGATAAATCGGTGGCGAATTTTCGATAAGGTTCTTCCAGCAGTTGCAGTCGAGTTTGGATGTCACAGATGAGTTGGGTGCGGCACCGGTGTAGCAGATAGTATTCGCGGAAGTCCTGGTAGAAATCCTCCTGGTCGTGCCAATTGTGCCGATTATTTCGATACCAGAGAAGTGCTTTCCCCGGAGCAATTTGGGAAGTCCTATTAGCAGTTACGGCCCGGTGAATTAATAGCCGATTTTTAGTTCTTTTAGTCTTTCTAGGAATGCTACAGGGTCTTTTCCGTCGAAGTGGTAACTATACATTTATGTAATTATTAATACATTTCTGAATATAATTCATGACTTTCGCCTGTGAAACCGTGATGCGTTTTCGGCGGGTAGACCATTACGACTGGTACAGGATTCGGCTCTTCGTCTTCCGGGCGCGGCGTGCGGAACATTTTGGTAACGTAGTTTGGTAATGTGTTGACTCATGCGCTGGTAGATTGATTATTACCTCGATTTCTAGCCTAAGATCTTTGAGTTTGGTAACCAGTTGACTCTTGGTCGATTGGTAAATCCACCTTTTGGACATATCACGTGTGTTATTGTCTTTCGGATCGGACCAATCCCTGTTTGGGCATCATACAACCACTTGCCGTTTGTCTCAAACGCGGACTAGCTCGTCGGATTCTGAGGTTCGAAAGGTAGGTGCATAGGCAATCAACACGGTGTTTTAATTGATACAATTACGATAACAAATTTATTACTTAATATCAACAATAATATGTATAACGATATATATATATATATATATATATATATATATATATAAATCTTTATATATATATGTATATATATAAAGAATAGATCGTATTCGTGTGATACGGCTTTTTGCGGGCCCGACGTGTCGGTACAGTGCGGTGAGGCGGTAGAGCTAACGCCGATTGTGTGTTAGAGCTAAGTGATCTTTGAGCGCGGTGATTGGAGTTTTATGTCCCTACAATGTGATGAGATTCAGTGAAGATTGTCGATTATCCGGGCGAGGTGAGCGCCAGGGTGAACGGTCGGAGCGACGTGAAACTATGGCCCCTAGCGTCGCGATCTCTCTCGGCGGAAATCTATTGTCTTCGGCGGTACTCGGCGTTCCGAGCGGTTACGGCGCTTCGAGCCTTCATCTCGCGGCTCGTTATCGCAATTACATATAATTAAAAATGAATATAAGCAGACGCTCGTTAAATGTAAACACAATATTGAGAGAGTTGCGAGGCCAACTTTGAGCAATCATAGATTGTTATAAGTTATAAAAATATACAATAATTTATTGTCCAGAGATCAATAAAACGTAGACGTTTCGATCTTACTTTTTCAGCACAAATCAAGAATAAATAATAATAATAAAGAGTAAATTAAACAATTACACGAATTTTAAAAGTACATATTATAAAATATTAATATTATAAAATATTAGAAAGTATAAAAAGAAAAAATTAAGATATAATGAATTGTTGATATCACGAATTATGACTGGCATAAGAGGCAATAGCAAAGGTCAGGTACCTAATCTTACAATCAGTCAATATTTAAAAACAAGGATTTTTTGTAATGTAATGAATTAAGTCAAATGGTTAAAGAGACGTTATTGAACTTATTTGTCGGTCAGTGACGAGATACGTTGATCACATGCGTTAAAAGAGGTTGTCCTGTTGTGGTTAAAGTATTGTGGTCCTTTGTAGTCCAGTGTAAAAAATTGTTTTTCGTTTCTAGGAGAAACGTTTTTCTTAATATAAAAAAAGACACTAGTTGGTCATAAAAAAAGAGTATTCGGTATTTTTAATGGTGTTGATGTTGTATAGTTAAATTGGTAAAATTCTTTAGAAAACTAGGGAAACTTACAGAATCATACAGTCAAGAAGGTTATAATTATTTGTGATATCTGACATATTGCTGGTGGCCTCTTAGGGCCAAAGCACATATAACAGTCGTAGTCGTGGACGTAAGTAACGCACAAGCTTTGGCGTATCCTGATCTGTCAGGTCGGGGACTACGACCGTCGTATATCGCTACGCCATGTTATGTGTTTTGGCCCTTATTTGTGCTAAGTCTAAAGGTACGTGTTCATGGTGTCGCTCATATTCAGCGACAAACGATATGTGGTGTAAAATAAATACTCCAAAATGTCATATCAAGAAAGGTGTCGCAAGTGCACCTGTCAACTTGCCGCGATTGTGCACAATAAAAATGAAAAGAAACGACGGCGAAATAGACTTAATAGACTAATAGCAGCTGTATGCATCAATGAATATACAAGTTTAAAAAAAATATATATATAAAAGATTTTATTCTGTGATTATTACATGTGATCACAGTTAATCTCAAAATTATAACAAACTGGATCATTCATTTGATTAATCGTTTATTCGATTTTTTAATCCCGGTATTTTAATCTAATATATATACAATAAGAAACCTATATTTATATATTTATCAAGAGACACGGTAGTGTCTCGCGCCAAGTACACGCGGAGCGAGACCGACCGTGACTCTTTTACGCGACGCGACGATTTGCGAGTACTCGAGATGTTGAGATCTCGATAACGAGTGAACGGATCAAGTTCTATTGTATTTACATCTTGCAGTTCCATGTTCAAACTCATTTTCACACTTATTGTGTGAGAGCGACGTCGCTAAAAGTTGTATTTAATCCAACTTTTCAGCTGCTTGGCGACAAGAAAGCGGACAAAATGGGGGAAAATTCGGTCACGTGACCACTCATTGCTGTGATAAGCGACACCATGCTCACGTATAATCGGTGTGAAGGTCGATATGAAAACTAATTCTTATGTCTTTAAACAAATTTCTAGATGATTGGATGTCTTCGGCGCTCGGCGTTCCGAGCAGTTACGGCGCAGAGAGAATCAAGGAAGCGCATTCACCGGAAGTCCGTCATTTTCCGATACTGTCGAGCGTACACGGATGTGGTCTCCGCTTTGGTGTACGTTGTCAGTGTATCCCTCCACATGCTAAATACTGTCCTTATCATTCTTATGGAGTTGATCGGAAAATGGCGAAACCAACAGAGTAGGGAACACTATCTACTCCACTTTTCTTTGATTCTTTCTGTTACGGCGCTTCGAGCCTTCGTCTCGTGGTTATCGTCTCGCTTGTTATCGTAATTATATACGATTAAAAATGTATACGATTAAAGTGTGGACACATCACGTCCATGGTTTAGCACTTGTGTTCGGCCGAGTGGCATCCGGCTGGTAACTACTAGGAACGATGCAGTTATTAGAACACATCGTTACAATTTTCATATAAAAACAATTTTATCCATATCCACTTTATTGTCTTTTTATCAGCAATATAGAAGTATGACTGACCCTAGCGTTAATGGAAGAATATTTATTGAGTAGAATAAAATCTTCTCTTATAATGTTCTAATTAATTTCGAGAATCGACGTCGCGCACTCATGCCGAAACCACTGCTTTCGAGGATTTGCGATATAAGAAAACCATGGATTAATTCTGGTTCTGCAACAGGGGATCTTCGATCTTTAACGGGGCACCGAATTAATAATCATTCACGTTAAAAATTGCTACGACTCTCTGCCGGCACAAACGTATTTCTTAACGTCCACCTGACAGCGATAAAGCCCGAGATAGCGATAGACATATATACATATTGTTACGTCCTATTGACTCCACGATTTCTTTCTTTCGTGGAATAACTCATTTTATCACACGAAATAGACGGAAACCATAAAATAGCGGTTATCAATTGACGAAGCGGATGCACTCCAACTGTCATCGCTTATTAAAGAGTAAATGACGAAACCTTCCAGAAGATTCGAGACTAATAAAATAGGCAAATTATAGACTTGTTTGTCGCATTCCATCTAATTCCACGAAATGAAGCACGAAATTTCAATTATCTCGAAATTTCGTGGCATAGGTCGCAATAAATTAAAAACGCCATAAGGCTCTGGGTGAACTCTCGGGTCACGAGCGGGTTAATCTCACGCTTTTCCGTGAAACACGGATTCGACCTAAGACCCACGGCTCGCAGCGATTGATAAAGCTAAGCCTCTGGAAGGGACTGTCAAAGGGCAAGGTGATAACGTACTCGCCAATGAATAGCCGCTAACCAGAAATTACTCATAGGCAATGACGATTGTAGGTAACTCGCCAAGGGATAGGCGGAAAACCGAAACCTACGATCGAAAGAGAACTCCACCAATCAAATCATATTAAAAAATAATCCCGCCTTCTTAATTTTGTATAAAAATCGCGACTTCTTCTGTTGCGTCGCGGCTTAACAATCGCGAGTCAATTCTGTACGCGTCAACATCACGTCGCAGTCCTGAACCGAGTCAAAGTTTCGGAAGAATCCAGCGTTACCACCGCAACCACCGGGCCTGAAACGTTCCACGATCGCAACCAACAATAGTAAGTCCGAAATATCCGCTCGCTCTTGTTTGTCTATATATATATTGTGACGTGACATAGTCACGTCCCCTGTCCAGACGGTAACTCGACCGAGGGGAACGTCCGGGATGTCGCCTCCGCCGGCGCGGGGCGGGGCGACAGCGTAGGAATCAGTAGGATTTATTGTTTTTGCGAGAATTTCAGATGCCGAGTAGATGGCCAGGAAAGCTTGTAACGACTTTAGTCGCGCCGTGGGAATTACGGGAGGCGTTCTTTGGAGGAGTTGGCCGGCGGACGGGTCACGTTTGGGCCCTTTGCCGGTTATGCTTGGAGCGTTTCGCGGGGCGAACGCATCAGCCAACGACGCCGGGATAAGCCCGGAGGAACTCGCCACGGGGCATTGCCGCCGGTCGATTTGCCTTGGCCTGGCCAGCCTAGCAGTCGAAACCGGCTCGGAAGTCGCGGCCTGGACAGCCGGACCCAACATCGTCGAAAATGCCGCCGACGGGCGAAGCAATCAGGAAGGGCGCCGACAGGGGCGGAAAGTCGAGCGCTGCCTTCGCGGAGGGCATACCGGCGGTCGGGCTTGCAAGCACGGCGCGCAGGCGCGCGGGCCCAGCGTGATCCCGCCGGGCCAGAGGATCGTCTGGATCGTCACTGTCGTGTCGGCGTGGCGAGGGACAACATCCCGGAAGGACCGGCTGCCGAGCTTGCGGAATTTGTAAGGCCACTACTCGAGCATCTCGTAAACCACGTCTGGGTACAAGTAAGATACGCCTGGCGGTCGGGGCCCCTCCGAGAGTCGCGTAGAGTCGCGGAAAGCATGTGTTGTCGTCTGGCTCCGCGTTAAAAGAGTCACACGTGTACAAGGGCGAACTCGTCATGTTCGGCGTTAAGGTATCGTTCCGCGTTAGAGTATCTCGTTCTGCGTTAATGACCGCGTAAGTAATTATCGAGGGAAATACTGGCGGAGGGCCCGGCCGGCAGAGTAATACGTGAACGCCCTGCCCGAAGAATCGCACGCGGCCGACAGTCGCCGTGTAATTCGTTGTAGTATTCGTTCGTGTATTAGCGTCTCGCGTGATTGTGGTATTCGTTCGTGTATTAGCGTTCCGCGTTCGTGTATCAGCGTTTTAGAGTAATAGCGTTGTGTGTAATGTAACGAAGGGTCCTTCGCGGCTGACGGAAATTGTCGCAGAACGGGGAAGTACGGTTCGCGCAATCAGGTCCCGAGGCGGGAGGCACGAGTATTGGGTATTGTGTCGTGTGGCGAGGTGCCCTTCGCGGCTGACGGAAATTGTCGCGGAACGGGAGAGTACGATTCGCGCAATTAGGCCCCGAGGCGGAAGGCACCTGTATTGGGTATTGCGGGCTTCGCAAGGTATCGCCGCGTTCGTTGATGTAATGCGGGATATCCGGCGCGGAGTCATTACGGGGCTTTTCGTGGGACGCCGCGACTAGCCATTATGGGACCATTTGCGAGACGTTGCGAATGGTCATTTCGGGCCTACCAACTGGGGAATGGGCAGTTGGAAAGTAGTCGCGCGTAGGTATTGTGTATTGCGTTGCGTTCGTGTAATCGCGTATTGTGTATTGCGTTCGTGTAATCGCGTATTGTGTATTGCGTTCGTGTAATCGCGTATTGTGTATTGCGTCCGTGTAATCGCGTCTTGTATATTGCGTTCGTGTAATCGCGTCTTATATATTGCGTTCGCGTAATCCGCGGCAATCAATTATAGCAGTCGATGTTTTTTTTTTGCGCTCTTATCCGCCGTATCGTATTCGAGAAGTAACCATTGTAATTCACCGATTCATTCCGAAGTAACTTGATTCAGAAGTAACCTTTGGAATTCACCGATTTATTCTAAAGTAACTTGATATTGAAGTAACCTTTTCTTTCAAATACATTACATTGTTATTCTTATTATTTGTGTATGCTAATTGCGTTGCGCTTCCCTCTTCCTCCCCTCCGAGATCTAACAGCGATCTAAAGTATCTAGAATTCACGCCTGAGATATTTTGCGTTTGAGTATTAGTGTTGGAATGAGAGTAACGTGGTGCGCGTATTCGCACCTGGCGCCCATATCGAGCTTTAGTGAAAATACCCGGTCGAGCTACCGTTGATTTTTTTGGGGGGGAAATATTTGGGAAAGCGACGGCGCGCTCCTCCACGGCCGGCGAGACCGTGAGGACATCGTCGTCGTCGTCATAATATATATATATATGTATAATTTACCCCTAAACCCCCCGGCCAATCCAAAGCTAAAAAACTTCAACCGGTTTTAGTGAGCCCGAAAATACCGCGCCGCAAGCCATTCGGTTTCACAATACGGCCTAGAATTCAGCGGAACAGATGGGCCCGTTTAGTAGAGCGACAGCTCCTTACAAAATTCTTAAATCAAAGACGGTCTCCGCATTTCGGCTCTCCCCCTTCAACATCCTTCTCTCCCTTCTCCCTCATCTGCCTCCTCTCCTTTCACGTATTGGGTACTTCCCGATACCCCAGAATCATCCCCCTTCTTGGAGCCCTCCTATTCTCTAGTTCCTTCTAAGGAACTGGAGAACCGGGAGAGATTACCATCCCTCGATCACTCCCCGGTTCCTTTCGGATATTGAAAAGAATTTCTTAATAGAACCCCCTCCCCGGCACTCTCTACTTCAACTATCCACGACCGCGACCGTTCACACTCCCCCTCCTTCTCCACCTCGAGTATCGAGATACCCGAGGAATTACGACGCGCAACACATTCCCCCTCCTCTAGTATAGAAATAATATATGAATATATAGACCTTTAGTTATAGACCTTTATTATAAATAATTTTAGATTTTTAAATGATTAATTGACCAAGATATTTTTAAATTATATTAATCCTGCCCGATAAGTTTCACTTCTATTTTAGACACACAATAATAATTCCGTATTAAAACGAGCAGGATGTTAAGTTCAAATTAGATTCTTTCCCTCAATTAAATCCTGCTCGATGACCTCCGTACCAATGTAACACCCGCGTCCTTTTTCACACGCATACATCTCACACACATACGTACCATACATATATATATATATATATATATATATTGTGACGTTGCAGTTTCGCTGCATCGTGGCAGCGTCCCCGCCGCCGTCACAAGGCGCGGGTTTCGCGCCCGAGGACGGTCCAGGGAGGCGATTGCGAGATCTCCAGGGGCATAATTAAGTTGCGTTTCCGAATTCTGATCCCTTTCTTTTCTTTTGTATTATTAATTGGCACCTCGCCGAGGCGAAACACGGATGTTCCTGTTGGGATGCGGAGGATCCGGAAAATTGGAGTAAGCAGGGAGGACCGGGACGAGGAATCGACCGACGCAGGCGATTGTTAGCGGAGCTTGCGGGCAGCCGAACGAGAAGGGATGCAGGAAAACACGCGCGCGGCGCGTGGTGCGGCAGCGAACGGAGCTTGAAACACCAGGGCTCCGACGCCGGGAGAGAACGAGTTTCCCCGGCTAACCTCCATTGCAGTAACCGGGCTCCGGGGGTGGCTGGCCAGCACCCCCGGGTCACAAGGGAGCATTATGGAGGAATCAGCGTGTCCGGTCCGTTGCTTAAAGATTCCGAGAGGCCGCTGCAAAAGCGAGGGGTCATAGAACGCCCTCGCAGGATCTGCTGCCGACAGCACTGCGCGAGGATCTGTCGCGAACCCATGAGCCCGCCCCTAATTGGCACGCGCTATCGCGCCGAAGGGCCGCGCACGCCCTGAGTGGGGCACGTCATCGATTCCGCTATCGAGCGAATTTTCACGATCGCACTTCCTGATCGTCCTCCGGCGTAATACGTGTTTTTGGTGGCGCCCGGCTATCGCGCCTTAGAGATTTCGCGTGCAATATTTGAACTGCTGGAGCCCGAACGACTACGAGCCGTTGAAGGAGACGAGCAGACTTTCGGTGAGGTTGTTTCAGGTATTTCGCGTATGTAAAGCCACGACACCGCCCTCCGAGGCGCGCCCTCGCTCAGGTGCCGACGCGTGAATAATTAGTGTTAGCTGCCGAAAAGGCGTAATTTTGGCGTTGGTGATCGGCATCGAGAGCGAGGGGCCCCAGGAGAGTCTCGTTGGCTCAGGGGATCGCATATAGGCTCCTGGAGATCGCAGAAGAAACGCAGGCGACTGCGGTAACGGCCAAATCATTTCTCGCGTTCTTCGTGCTCGCGACCGCGTATATTATTGCGCGTATTATTGTGCGTCGTACTTTGTGTTGTCGCGTGATAGATTTCGCGGGAACTAATTGTGTTAGATTCAGTCTCTTCTCGCGCGATATTCCGTGTTCAACATCTCCGTTTATTTATTGTATTCGCGTGCGGTATTCCGCATTATGTTGAGTGTCCTCGCGTATTATATTTTGCGTCGTCCTAAGTGTTCTCGCGCGTGTTATACTTTCGTGTTAAAAGTCGTACTATAGTTCGCGTTATGTTTAGAGTCTCGCGCCTTCCGCAAACATATTACATCTTGGCGATAGAACCCTTTCACGGTTTCGGACGTCGAGTCCTTGCGCGCCGAGCGTGGCGCAGCACTATTTGGATGATATTTCATGTTCAATCTTACTTCGTATTCGAGCATATTTTCTGTTTCTTGTTTTAGTATGTAATTCTACTTTACGTTCCATATTACGTCCTAGTTACTTGTTATTTCGCGCCTACTTCTATTGTGTTTAATCAGATTCCGAAGTTAATGTTCTCTCACGTTACATTATCTAATTCTGTTAATTCAGCCTTTTTAATACAATTTAATGTCTGATCTCTGCTATTTAATAATCCGACTCAGTTTAATTTCTAACTTCCGCTATTCAATAATTCTCTTTACCATTCGATCTCATAGTATTTCCAAGTTATAATAAAGACTATTACTGACTATTATTAAATATCTGAGTGTGTGATTTACGTGTCACCCCGCCGAATTTTGCGCTGCCCTTCATCAACCCCGTCCATAGCCGTTAGGTCAAGCTGGCCGCCGCCGGTCCAACTGCGTAAACTATCGTTATGTTCGAGTTAGCGTGGATGTCGCGATTTTTGGGAAAACTTAGTAGACGCGAATATTAAGCGTCTGGCGCCCAACTTGGTATAAAGTATCGTTGTCGGACCGACAATCGAGGAGACCGTCGGAGAGGCCTGCCATCCTTCTCTCCCTAAACCCCTTTTGATCTGTCTTGCGCCTCGTGCGCGATTCACAAAAAAAAAGACGTGACAATATATATTGTTGCGCCCGTGCCGTAATACCCGTTACCCGTGGGCTGTACTTGGCTTCGCTCTGCGGAAGCTTCAAGCCGGAGTGCGTCCCTTGACAACGGAACGCTGTTATGAATTATTGATTTATTGATTTTCTGAACGACTGTCAGATTTGTTCTGGAACAGCTGGACCGTCCGGACGCGAGTCTGCGCTGTACTTTATCGAATTTATAATAAACGCTGAGATTGTTTCCTTGTTTAACCGCGGTGTTTTTTTTATTTCCGCGAGTGCCGGGAGTGAGAGTGCGAGAGTGAGCGAGTGAGTGACAGAGTGACGCGGGGAGCGTAACAATATATAATAATTTACCTGTTTTTCTATTTTGTAATAATACTCTGTTTAATTCTTTTCTTTTTATAATAAATGTTTCGCCATTAAATAAGCAAAACGATACTAAATTTCTTTCGGAAGATTATCTTTCTGTTCTCAATCTGTTCCCATCCTATTAGCTCTGTGCTTTTCCTACTTTTCCTTGCCCCCTCCCTTTCCATTCCTCTCTGTTTATATATACGGTATCGTTCTTTCGTCGCCGAAAGAATATTTTATCAGTTTATTGTAACAGAACACATTGTAACAGAAATGTCGACCTTACAACATAATTCACGACAGAAGGAAACAGATTTTGATGTACGTACTTATTTTTCACTTTTTTTAATCCCATAGAATTGTTTTAAATAGACAAAATTATTATAATTTTAGAGTGCCGTCCACTTCTAACACAGCGATTCAACTATTGCGTTAATTTAATTTTTAATAATATACAATAACTTTTTAACCGACTGACTTATTTGTAATGCGACACTAAGGATGGTCCTATATAAAAGTCCGAAACGTCTGTAGTTATAACTTAAATATAGAATATTTTAACACCAACACCCAGTTACGACTCGATGCTCCATATTCTTTGATTGATACATGTTTAAATTCTTTTCCTTATTAATAAATGTATATCATTTGTAAAGAAAGTACCATTTATTTCTTAGAATAAGACCTTGTCCTTAGCTCCTTTGCTCTCTCTGAAATCGCACATGGTCCGATCCCAGGTAATAGGGATTAGTTTCCTTGACCAAAAATTGGACGAGTGCACGAAACTCACAGTAGGCGTAATAGCGTCCCTTCTGGACATTGACCCACAACTGGAGTTTTCCGAAACGTGCATTCGTCTCGAGGCACGCGCCTTTTCCAGCGTGCACTCGAGATACGATAAGATCTAGTTACGTCTTCCTATCTCCCCTCCTCTAGATAGCCTTTCCCTTGCTATCCTTCAAAACTAATATTCCACAAATTCCGGGGTTTGACGTAACAAAATAAAGGAGAATTTTTTGCACGTAAAAGACCATTAGCAATTGAAAACGTAGATATTTTTGCTTATGTAAATTCAAAATTTGTTTATGTAGAACAACACATTCGCACACAAATAAATTACTTATACACGGACGTATTAAAACAGCGCTGCAATTTAAAACGACAAGTAATGAAAAACGCGCTTAGTATTGCAATTCATGCACCAGACGATTTCGCTTATCAAATCATGAAAGGCTCAGGATACATAACCATAATTTCTGAAGAAGTACACATAACTAAATGCATCCCGGTGGAAAAATATGCCATAATTAAGAATGTTATCAACAATTAACAGTATTAAAGGAAAACAAAACATACTTCTTAACGCCTCGAACGCATATACTTTTTAAAACAGGAATGCAAATCTCGTGCAGTAGGATACTTCCTACGATATATTATCTAAATGGCAAATGGTACAGCATAACACCAAATGTGGAATACAGCAGATCACCTACAATAATGGAACCGATGACCAAGCCTACCTGGCATTACAGCGATCTCGGATCCTTAGCTGCAAGCGGCATTTACACCAACCAGGACTTCGAAAAATTGAAGGACCACATAATGTTTCCCGCCGAAAAAAACCGAGATACAGTAGCACGTGGCGTAATGGGAGAGTCAACGCTAACACAGGGAATGTCACTCTCTCACTTCCTGGGGATGAAAACTTTTTACAAAAAATCACAGAGAACGCCTGGAAGAAAATCTGGAGAACATTCTTATCCTTTGGCAACGCAACTGCAGGATTAATCGGAGTATACTTTTGTGTAAGGACAGCAAAACTAATGTTACGTCCTGTGGACTTTGCGATTTCCTTCTTTCATAAAAACCTTTCGTAAGATGTTTTTCTAACACAATTATTTTTGGGATGACGAGAACCGAATAATATTTGTCGATCGGCGGGCAGGTTACTGATAATAATGAATCACCATTCTTCCCGACATCAAAATCAAACAAATAAGTATATTAATTGTGAAACCTGCGCCGCCGTCAATAGTAACGTCATATGACTCGCAAGAAAAATTCGTGAAAAACACTTCACGCTAGACAATAACAGATTAAGGCGAGATAATAGAAATTTCGAAATCTAGCGTCTCGATCCGTGAGAAAAATATTCGTGTACTTTGGAATTGCAAAGGCTCTGTCGACGCATGTCCAGGAAGACTTACACGAAAATCCTAAAATTCTACTTTGAATTCTACTTTGATGCTTTCATCATCAGCCGCCTCCATTTCTTGGATATTATATATCACAGTTCCTGTGTTTAAAAATTTCTTAGCAGATTTGGGGAGACCTGGTAGCAATCTTGTTCGTAAAATTGACAACAATTGGGTCAGGATATTTTGTCCTATATTATTCAAAATCGTTCAAATTCGAATTTGTTCGGATTAATCGAGAACCTCTTTATTTTCATCCTGGACAATCCTCACTGGCGCATTTTTGTCTTCTGAATCCTCGAGCTCATTTGCTTACTCTCCAATAGTTCCACAGATATAAATATATCTTCATCAACGTTCACATCGTAATTTTGCTCTTCTTCCTCAGATGTTGAGTTTCTGACTTCTTGTTCTTGTACTGGATCTACTTCTTCATAGTATTCCGATGTAGATTCTTCTTCAACTGATTTTCTCCCCGATTCTTCAGTCCGGCATGCCCTTTGATATCTGCTAGCATCGACTCATCTAGGGAACTCTCAGCTCATTTCCTCCAATACACCGATCCTCTTCCTCCAAATAGTTTTACACTCGGTCCTTACGAGTTCGACCTGGTCGGACTCCGTTCCA
Organism: Temnothorax nylanderi; assembly: GCF_030848795.1. Lineage (NCBI taxonomy): Eukaryota > Metazoa > Arthropoda > Insecta > Hymenoptera > Formicidae > Temnothorax > Temnothorax nylanderi. Next base: position 70,315 of record NW_027249472.1, on the reverse strand, counting down.
TCGTAGAGACAGCAGATCCCCACGACGCCATCTCCGTTTATTTCCCGCAATATGAATTCCCGTACCTGATTCCCATAAAAAAACCATTTTTGTGATATATTCCAACAACCTACCGTCACCCTCGAGGAAATAGTCGATCCCGAGGTGATCACCCTAGATTAACTATTAACTCATCCGTTAGTATAAATTTTATTTATTATAAATTTTATGTTTTAATTTAATTAGCATACACATATACACCACACGCACACTTAGTCAATTATGTAATTCAATTCTGATTTCAATTGTAATAGTAGCGGGCAGAATGTCCATTTCAAAATAGGTCTCCCTTCAAAATCCTGCCCGATCACCCCCGCACTCTTGTAACACCCGCGAGAAGTACACACACACATACACCTTACACATACATTTTTCACTTTAAAATGTTTTCAATACCGTGTTTAATTTGCCTAGTTCTCACCTATTGTAATATCGACAGTTTACCTAACTTAAATTTATAATAAATGTTTTATTTATGTTAAATATAAATTTCCATTTATTTATAACCTAAGACCTCACCCACTACTCATTCACCTCTCGAAATCGCACGAAGTCCGATCCTGAGTTAAAGGGATTAAATTCCCTGACTCAAAAGAGGACCGACGATCGCACCGCTCACGGAAGGCGTCCTAGGGTCCCTATGGACGTTGACCCTTCCTGAGCCATCGAAAGTGCGTTCGGCTCGCGCCACGCACCTCAGAGCGTGTACCTGCGGGCAACATTAGTAAGTATCTGGTTGCGTCCTTCCTTACCCCTACCTCTCTGGTTAGCCTTTCCTTCGCTTCCCAGTTTTTCTTATCCTAATCCTGGGGTTAGACGTAACAGAACTTAAAAATTGGGGGCTCGTCCGGGATCAAAAGTGCGATTTTTCGAGAGTTGTGATGAGTACGAGGTCTAAATCTGATAAAGCTCAAGTTGACGATCTCTATAAACACGCCATAGAGAATCAAGGCAAAACTAAACCCAGTAGTTCTACACCATACACATCCACTCCCCTTCCATCCGTTAAACCTACACCTAGACAAATTTATTTCACTCCAAACGTTGGCGAGATTGCGGAGGACAAACCACAAAATATAACCGATACGTCCGAGCTAAGCGATTTCACTCTTCGTTTTCCCGACAATTCCTCGAAAAAACAATTCAACTTGCACGTCAAGTCGATTATAATTCCTTTATAAGTTGTGATACCATCACAGAAACAATGGCGCACGCTAACCCTTTCGCTACATTAAAATACGCGGTAGAGGCCGTTCCCTTCTTTGATGGAAAAAATATTCCGTTAACATACTTTATCGAGGGATGCGAAAAAGCGAAAGCCATGCTGCCCAATGAGGCAGAATCTCAATTCACTAAAATAATCAGAACCCGAATCGTGGGCGAAGCTCGCCGTACAATACAGGACCAAGATTTCGATACAGTAGCCTCGTTAACAAAGTATTTAGAACAAGTTTATGGTGCTGCAAAAAATATTTACCAATTACAAGGAGAGTTAGGTTGCATCTATCAAAAAACGGAGGAAGATGTAATTACTTACGCTAATCGAGTTAAATTGTTGGGAAAACAGATATTAGAAGTGTTACGTTCTGCGAACTCCACGATTTCCCTTTTTCGCGGAAATTCCTATGCGCCTAAGATAGGCCTTAAGATTAAGATAAATAAACTGAGCACGGACGGTTATCGATCGGCGAGTGAGCTTTGATCTCCTCACATTCCTTTTTTTTACAACTAGCTATTTGGCTAGGCGATAAAGCGATCTTCTAGAATAAAGTACTGACAGACGGGGCATACGTGATCGGATTTTTTATCAACTTTGTCTGGCCCATAACTATAAACCCGGCGACACGACGCGCCAAAAGGGGCCTTAATCCCAGACAGAGTTGATGAAGATCTTTATTGGATCGAGCGGCTTTCTAAAATTGCTCGTACGATGTTTCCGACAAACAGAGACAAAGCCTAGGACGTGGCTGTAAATACACGTGGCGGAAGTTTCTGTTTGCCTTGTACCTACTATTAAGATTGAGAGGTATGCATCGTCTGTTAACACAAAAACAGGGCCGCGAGATAAATAAGGAGCCTAGAGCCTAATAAAAGAAAAATCGGCGATAGTCGAAAAACAAGATAAGTCACTGGAAGAATCGCTGGGTTGCACCCCCGATAAGACAGTGGGGGCCTTACGAGACGACTCACCAATGAACAGCCGTGAAAATCGATAACCGTATCTAGCTCCCCAGGATAGGCAAAAACTTAAGAATCCACCTCTTGGGTGAAGACCATCCCACCCAATAAGAAATCCTTAAACACAAATTAGAAGAATCCCGCCAACCAAAAGTCCCAAAAATGAAAACCAGACATCCCACACGAAATCCACCCCTTCCATTCCTTACATTTTTCTATATAAACCCTGACATTGCGGCACTTGCTCTCAAAAAGCTTCTGAGTCTCTTCAAGCCTCCCAAGCTTTAGGTCTCGTAGTTTAGTCTCAGCATTATAATCGTGATCTCTTCCGTCTTCGAGTCACGATTCAGCACTTAGAGTCAGTGCAAGACATCCGACCGCACATCAGTCACTCCGACTCATCCTCCAACCAAGGTCTATTTCGGCCAGGAGTTCTTCAAGAATTCATCAAGTAGTAAGTTTCTTAACCCTTCTTCTTTTTCGTGTTATCGTCCCCCTTCTCAAGTGGTCTATCGACTATTGGATCCCCGGGAGTTTATTATAACGAGTCTATTAGCATCGCGGATTTGGGTTGATCGGCGTGGGCATTAGGTTCGCGGCGGTCGTTGGCGTTGTCGCGAATCTGGCTGACTTGTCGGCCTTTGACTCCCGGCGTCTTCGTCGCTGTCGCGGACTCGCCCAGTTCGCTGTCACCCTGAGCTCGTGCCCAGCCGGAGAGCTAATATCGATTCGACGTCTATAGACGTCGGCGTTCTGGCAGGGTGGTAGATTACTATCGTGGGTTTGAGTCGATCGGTGTAGGCATTAGATTCGCAGCGGTCGTTGGCGTTGTCGCGGGTCTGGCTGACTTGTCGGCCTTTGACTCCCGGCGTCTTCGTCGCTGTCGCGGACTCAGCCGGTTCGCTGACACCTTGAGCTCGTAACAATTTCCTTTTGTTTGGTTTTTTGTTTTGTATGCTTCCGACCGGGTCCGAGGAAGATCGACCACTAAATAAATAAAATAATTTTAGTGGACCCGGAAGTTCCACCCCTTCGAAGGCGGAATCTCCGCTCGATCAAGCGGAGGAGGAATCGTCGGAATCGGCGAGCGCGAAAGAACCTGAGAAATTTAGTGTCGGAGTTCCTCCGACACGAACGCGAGAACGCCGATCCTCCGCGCCTCGCCGCTCCACCGTTTCCACCCGCTCAACCGGAGGAGCCGCCATCGCCGCCTCCTCAATTTAATTCGCCTTCTTGCCCCCTTTCATACCGCGTGGTTCCCGATACTCCCGACTCCTCGCCCCTGTTCGAACCCGCCTATTCCCCGATTCACCCTGGAGAATTACCCGACTCCCCTTCTCCTACACCTTCCTCACATCTAAGTCCCATACGCGAGAGATCGTATTCCCCTGTTCCTTTCGAGGAACTTTCCAGGGGACCATCTCCAGCGTTGTCCACCACCTCGAGCGTGGAGATTCTCGAGGAAAGTCCCGTACGCCCGCACTTTCTTTCTAATATTCCCGCTTATTTTCCCCGCTACACAAACCATATTCCCGAAGGAACTCCTACCATCGGTCCTGGGGAGTTCGACATAGACGAACTCCGATCCCTCATCCTCAGGGCCGATCCTCACCATTCTATTCCCGCCTTTATCCCCGACCATGAATTCCCGTATTTAATTCCCGTTAGTCTCCTAAAAAACCTTTTCCACCGCTCCACCGTCACCCTCGAGGAAATTATCAATCCCGAGGTCATTACCCTAGGTTAACCTACAAAACCTGTTAGAATAAATTTAATTTATATATTATTTAATCTTATATGTTTTGACAACTAGACATCTCATTTCATCCGACTTTTCGTATGTTTGATTTAATTTAATAACACCACACGTACACTTAGCTAAATTTAGGTAACTTTATTCCAACTAATTGTAATAATAGCGGGCAAGATGTTTATTTTCAAGTAGGTTTCCCCTTAAAAATCTTGCCCGATCACCCCCGCACTTATGTAACACCACATGTGCAATGTTTTATTAGAAGGTTAAAACCAAAAATTGAACAAACAGTAACAAGAAACTTGGACGTCCAAGCCACCGTGGCCGACGCGTTACGGATAAAGAGAGAGCTACGCGAGATGACGGATTTACGACAGGGACCGGGTAGTATATTAAATAAACCATCAATTGTTACCCGATCTCACGAAACCTGTCAGATCTGTTTTAAAGAGGGACACATAGCCTCTAATTGTAGAAAACTGACTCAACCTCCCCAACAGTTACATAATAAAACCGCTTTGGGAACAGATTTTAATATGTCAGATTTGCAAAAAACGTGGACATAGCGCCGACAAATGTCGCCTCCGCGATCCTCAAGTCCGACGTCCTGTTAATATATAGTCCAAGAAAATCATCTTATTTGTCAATTGTGCTCTAAATCCGGCCATGACGCTAAAACATCCAGAGCAAACAACAATCAGAATATTAACAATCAGAATAAAGTTTCGATAACTTGTCAATGGTGCGATAAACCGGGGCATTCAGCTAATAATTGCTGGAAGAAACAAAATGAACAACGTAACGTAGAAAATAAACCGAAAATCGTTTGTTAAATTTGCAATAATTTCGGACACATTGCTAAGAATTGCCGAGCTAAAATATAATCAAATGTAACGGCCAAAAACTCATTATTCTGTCGTTATTTCAAGAGAGAAGGGCATCTCCTCGAAAATTGTGAATTACGCATTGCGAGCAATAATCGCAGGCAAGTAAATAATCAGAGAAACTCAAACGGCCCTTCGAAGTCGGGTGTGCAACAGGGGTCCGAACGGATCTCACGCCCAACAACATCTCAAACTCAATAGATAACAACGCTTCAGAAATACGACCCGTGACGGTAAATCTCAATAAACATCATCGAGTGCCGACCGTCCAGATAAAGTTCAATGAACCGGCTTCCCAAGTTACTCTTATGTTAGATAGCGGTTCTGGGCCGAATTTAATTAAAGAGAAATTTTTACCTAGAGGCAAAACTGTCAATTATACAAAAATTTTACAATTAAGTGGCATAAATGAATATCCAGTTTACACTCTCGGAGAAGTTATTTTACCCCTTTTCGGAGAACAAGTAACTTTCCACGTAGTATCAAACGATTTGCCAATTCCACAACCGGTATATTAGGTAACGATTTCTTTGAACAGTGCCTCACTCAAGGAACCTCAATGATAGATTATGCGAAAGGATGTTTAAATGTATCAGGGTTTAACGTGCCTTTCTTTTCACCAGAAACCATTATAGCATATCCACGCTCAGAAACCTTGTTTTATGTGAGAATAGAAAATCCAGAGATAAAAATAGGATATATACCGAGGCTGAAGATATCTCACGGAATTTATCTGGGAGATACTATAGTGGAAAATATTTCAGGAAAAGCATATTTAAACATTATAAGTACCCTGGATAAAGAAGTAGAAGTTCAAGTACCGACCCTGCACCTTAAGCCACTAAACGAATTATTCGACGAGCACGAATCGAATATAGAAACGCAAAACGACCAAGAGGGAATTACGCAAACCAACCCTCAATATTCAGAAAACCAAACTCATTGCAAAACATTCAATGGAACCAATAAAGAAAGAACTAAAAATAACGATCATGCAAAGTTAAATAAAGGCCAGTTTATATATGAAAATCAAAATAAAGTAAGAGAAGAAGAATTAAAAGAAAAGATTGAGAATAAAACTATGAGAGGAAATAAAAAATTAAATAAAAATCTTGATCTAGATATTCGAGAGGAAGATTTCCAAACCTCCCCCGAAATGCTAGACTCCCAAATCCTTGGAGGAGGAAGTTACCAAACCCCTTCTGAAATATTAAATAATTCCAAAATCTGCGGAGGGGGAAGTTACCAAACCTCTCCAGACGATTCCAAAAATCCTGGAGGGGGAAGTTACCAAACCCTCCTAAAATATTAAATGATCCCAAGAAAAATCCTGAAAAGGGAAGTCACCAAACCTCTCCTAAAATGTTAAATGATTCCAAAATCTCTGGAGGGGGAAGTTACCAAACCTCTCCAGAAGATTTAAATAATCCTAGAATTGCAGAGGCAAGTCTCCAGATTCCTCTAGTATATTCTACTCCCGTCGATTGCAAGGAGGGAAGTAACCAAACCTCACTACGCAATACGATAGAATTTAGTTTAAGAGAGCAAGAAAATGAGAGCTCCTTAAATTCTTTGAAAAAAATAAAATTTCCAAGGGTTGAAATACCCATAAAAAGTACAATTAATAAAGATAATACCTCTCATGTTACTATAGGAGAACTAATGAGAGTAAAATGAGAGTAAAATTATATAATCCTAATATGGAAAAAATTTACGAAATTAACAGAAAAAATAAACCATCTTCAAAAACTTTAGCATACGCACAAACCCGATTCCGGGAAATAATAAAAAATTTCAGGTACAGCCGTAAAAAAAGGCAACATCAATTAACGCCTGAAACATCAGCTAACGATGTTATTTCACGAGAATGTTTTGTATCATCCGGAGAACCCAAGAAGGATAGACTTGCTGAAATCATAAAGTTATTACCACTAGAGCATTTAAATAATGAAGAAAGGAAAAGTATTATAAAACTTATAAGTAATAGTCAGGATCGATTTCATATTCCCGGAGAAAAATTAACAGCTCATGTATTGCGACATCAAATACCAACAGCAGATGATCGACCTATAAATACTCGACAATTTCCACAAGTCCATAAAGAGGAAATAAATAAGCAGGTAAAAGAACTGTTAGAAGCAGGGATCATAAAACCTTCTCAGTCACCTTACAATACACCCATTTGGATCGTGCCAAAAAAGGAAGACTCGAAGGGAAACAAACGTTGGAGAATAGTATTAAATTTCCGAAGTGTGAACGAAAAAACAATGGGCGATGCCTACCCATTACCGAATATTGTCAAAATTATTGATCAATTAGGCAATGCAAAGTATTTCACAGTATGTGATATCGCCTCTGGGTTTCACCAAATAGAAATGGACCCCGCAGATAGCCATAAAACTGCATTTACGACTCCTAATGGTCATTATGAATTCGAGAGTATGCCTTTCGGATTAAAGAATGCTCCCGCTACCTTCCAACGAGTAATGGATCTAATATTAACAGGAATAAAAGATGTATTTATCTACATGGATGATATTATTATTTCCGCTCCTACATTATAAGAACATGAAAGAAGATACAATTTAGTAATGGAACGACTCCGCCAAGCTAATTTAAAATTACAGCCCATAATTTCTGCTTCAATATTTCGAAAGATTCTTCTTGAACGGATGTCCAATTAAAAGGCATTTCGTTTTTTAATAGGTTTGTTAAAGGTTTAGCTAATTTTGAAAAATTTGGTATAAATCTCCTGTAATATCCTGCTAATCCAAGAAATTATTTAATGTTTTTCGCTGTTTTTGGCCTAGAAAATTGTCTCACGGCTTCTAATTTTCTTGGATCGGGTTTAATTCCATTGCTACTTATCATAATAAGTCTCCCCTGGCCCGGGGAAGACCGGGAAAACGGGACAGTGGCGATCGTGGCGCAGAGACAAGTGCGCTGGTCTAGTGAGCCTGAGACCCGAGTTCAAATCCGACCGAAAACCGGTCGGTTTTTATACGATCGTCACCTCTCAGCGGTAATGGCAACCCACCGAGAGTATCTTGCCACGCTCGATCACGACACGCTCGAGAAAGAATTACCTTGTCGACTAACTTCTGTATAACACGAATCAAGTGGTCGTGCTCTTTGCCTGCTGTGGTCAGTTTGAAAATGGAACCCAATGTCTTAAGTAACACATATGTCTTAAGTATGTTACTTCGGTTTTTAAGAATTCACATTTATTGCAGTCTTGCAATATCCTGACTTTTCGAAACTCTTCATTTTAACTACCGACGCTTCTGGAATTGCCGTAGGAGGCATATTATCGCAAGGAGAAATAAATAAAGATCGACCAATAGCATACGCGTCACGAACTTTAACCGACAACGAATTAAAGTACGACACATATGAAAAGGAAGCTTTGGCGATAATATATTGCGTTAAACATTTCCGACCATATCTATACGGACGGAAATTCACTCTAGTTACAGACCATAAACCCTTGCTTTGGTTCAAAAACGCACAAGATGCAAACATGAGAATTCTCCGTTGGAGATTGAAATTAGCAGAATACGAATACGACGTAGTATGTAAAGCAGGCAAGACCAACGTGAATGCCGATGCTTTATCAAGAAATCCAGTAAATTTCGAAGAAGCAGATTATAAAATAATTAATCATAAAAAACTTCTAAATCCCAACAACCCGAAGGACGCAGCTATAATTTCCGAAATGTTAGAAGAATCCGACGAAGATGAAGAAGACGATAATTTCAATTTATATCTCTCAGACGACGGAGAAATGGAAGACTTCTGACGATCAACCTGACAAAAATACAGATTCAATACCATTCACACAAGAAGAACTAAGTGAACCGCCGAAACTAGAAATTGTGGAAAAAGCATTAATCCACGATTCCCCTAGATACAACAGAATACAAACCCGTAGCCAGACGACGAAAGATAACGCTCAGCAAAAAGAGTCACTTAATGACTCACAGGTTCAGGAAGATAAAATCGAAGAGACAGAGGATAAAAACGATCCTCCAGATAAAGGAAGTGACACCGAGGACGATGAGAGAGATGACGAAGAAAATGAATGAAGTGAATCAGACAAAAACAGAGACCAAAATACATCACAGATAAAACCTACCACAACCGATATGCAGATATTCAAAAGTAATATGGTAGAAACCCGCGACTTACTATTTCTACGCAAAGATAACATAGCATACTTTGTCAACACTAACGGGAGGACCGTTAGACTCGGGATCACAAAAACTTTTCGAACAAAACGAGATCCCAAATTTAACTCCTCTTTCTTTAGGTAAAGCAAAGGTCATAAAATACAAAAAACACTATCATATAGCCTTGCCTATCAGCGAAGGACAACGGGAAGGCCCGACCATGACTCTCACACAAATCACTACAGCAATAAAAGATTTACGAAGCACAGCCGACAATTTAAATTTAGAAATACTCAGTATCGCGAAAACAGATTTTGTTAATAACGTACCGTGGAGTAATATCAAATCTCTCTTACGACTAACCTTTATCAACTCAACAACCAAATTAATTATATGCAATGGACTAATAAAATATCCTCCTAAAGATCTCCGCTCCACCATAATTGGTGAAATGCATTGTTCGCCTACCGGAGGACACCGAGGCGTTACGAAAACATACAATAGAATAAAACACAATTACTACTGGGAGAATTTAAAATTTGACATTCTAAAATACATACAACAATGTCTACAACAATGTCTACAACAATGTCTACAACAATGTCAATTGAAAAAGTTAGTCAGAGTAAAAACTAAACAACCCATGATAATTACTGACACTCCAGGATCTTCTTTTGATAAAGTAGCCATGGATATTGTAGGACCTCTTCCACCACCGAAAGAGGCAATAAATATATTTTAACATTACAAGATCAACTAACTAAATTCTGTATGGGAATACCCCTACCAAATCAAACTTCGGAAACAATAGTTGAAGCATTTGTGGACAGATTTATCTGTGTATTAGGAGCACCCAAGGCAATATTAAACTGACCAAGGAAGAAATTTTATTAACGATCTAATGAAAAGGGTCGCTAAAATATTCAGAATCCGTAAATTTCGCACTACCGCCTTCCACCCTCAATCAAACGGATCGTTAGAAAGATCACATCACGCGTTAGGCGAATATCTAAAACAATATGCAAATGAACAGAAACAATGGGATAGATGGATTGGATTAGCAATGTTCAATTACAACACCAGTGTACATGAGGCGACGAAACACACTCCATACGAATTAGTTTTCGGAAAAATTGCAAGGATTCCATCAAACGAACCCTTGACTCCAGAAGATAAATTAGCCAACTATGACGAGTATGTAATAAACCTCGCCACACAACTTCACAATATACAGACCAATGCTCGTAAAAATGTCGTTTTTAAACCTGGAGACCATGTGTTCCTGTTAAAAGGACCGAAACCTGGAAAATTCGGAGACCAATACACCGGTCCTCACGAAGTTTTAGAAATACTGAATAAAAACAACGTGAAAATCAGAATCAAGAAAAATAGCCGAGTTGTACACCCCAATCGATTGCAAATTTCCCATATCAAACCAATAAATAAATAAATAACCAAATAAATAAATAAATAAATAATAGGGGATACACTACAACAACAACTCAATAAGGTCATATAACTTTCAGATGGACTTCCAGATCCTAGGAAAGATCACAATACTAATAATAACTATATGGATATGGCAAGTTTATGGGATAATAGGATACGACTGTGGATCTCCATCCACAAATTTGACGACCTTATCGCTGATAAACATTGAAGAATGTGACATTCCATTACCAAAGGTCACCTCCACTCAAGTTTTTATACACTTGCTCCAGCTTACCGAATTCGAATCAGTGAAAGTAATACAATGCAAGGTCTTAGACCGTAGTGAGACAGGTTAGTTTTACCCTACTGATGACCAGTCATTGCGATAGTAATCCTGCTCAGTACGAGAGGAACCGCAGGTTCGGACATTTGGTTCACGCACTCGGTCGAGCGGCCGGTGGTGCGAAGCTACCATCCGTGGGATTATGCCTGAACGCCTCTAAGGCCGTATCCTCTCTAGTCAAAGGTGGCAATGATATCTCTAGGAGTCTCGTGAGTCGAAAGGCTCAAAACAATGTGACACACTACTAGGCGGCCGGTCCTCGCGGCCCGGTCGTCGCACGAGCCCGGTTTGCCGTACGGCGCCTCTGCCCGTCGTCGGGATCTCACCGCTTACGACGGCACGGCGTCTGACGGTCGAACATGAGTTTCGAGAGTTCGATGTCGAGACTCGGAATCGTCTGTAGATGACTTAGGTACCTGGCCGGTTGAAGTCGATCGTTCGATTAGAGTGTGTGGAATGTTTTCCCACAACTCATACGTTCATAATGGAAAGTATTCATACATAGCTGATGTCACCAGGGATGCCTGCACTCGAATGCATACCTATGGAAGTTTTGAAATATCAGGCACTCTCATAACTGGATTAAAATCAAACCAAACTGCCAGTCGTCCAGTGACCTTGGCCGGTGTTGTGAACTCCGACGGAAAATGTACCGGAGGAATATATTCAGACCCTTACGGAACATGGTCAAATGTTCTTGTACTTGCCTCCGTTACAATTACCCTACAAGATTACACCGCCGATGTTAAACTAAGCACCAACCGTTTATACCTTAGATCAGGAATAGCTTGTGATTTTAGTACCACCCAATGCACTGACATAGAAGGAGGAAGTACCTATTGGAGCCCTATACCCGACCAAGCCTGTAGATTCACCACATATAACCAGTTGTACAGAGGTTACGCAGAAAAAGTAACCGACCTTGTAAACGAGCATTCCCAGATCGTCTATACTGCTAATGCTCAGAATACCGTCTTCTCTTTGACCAGCACTAGCCGATATCGAACATGTGGATTCCTTTTTATCCGAACCGAACATCCCAAATTAGTAATTGTGGAAACCTTACCCGAAGATAACATTGCTAAAGGCACCGGTCGTATAGCTAATCTCGACCTTTTTACGTATATGAATTCAAAGTTCGTTTACGTAGAAAAACACATCCGTGGTCAGCTCAACCAACTGTACAGAAACATCTTGTTACAACAATGCAATCTTGAGCTAAAACCCTTTTAGCCGGCGAAGTAATCCACATAATAAAATGCGTTCCAGTTGAGGTAAAATTAATTGACCCATACTGAGGAATGCTACGAGCAACTCCCAGTAATATTAAATAACAAAACTGACTTCCTAACACAGCAAACGCATATACTTCTACGGCAAGGGACACAAATTAACTGCAATTCATTTGCACCTCCCATGTACCTCCTAGGAGACGCATGGTATAAAATTATGCCAAGACCAGTGGAAACTGTGGCACCCACCATCATGAAGCCCATGACTAAGCCCGTTTGGAGATATGTTAGTCCCGGAGCACTAGCTACCAGTGGCATATATACACCAAAGGATCTCGAAGGACCATAAAGGACCTAAAGGACCATATAATGTTCCCTACCGAGCGACCCGCGGTCTTTAATACCGTAGCGAGAGGAATAATGGGGCAATCAATCTCGTTACATGGAGGATCAATTGCCAACCTGATCGACGAAGCATCAATTGAAAAATATGCATTATCCGCTTGGCAGAAATTCTGGAGCAAATTTTTAATCTTCGGCAACATTAGCGCCGGAATGATCGAGATATATTTATTCATAAGAATCCTCAAACTGATATTAGATACTCTCGTATACGGGTACGCTCTTCACACAGTATATGGATGGTCCGTATACCTGATAGGAGCCATATGGGATTCCTTGACCCAACTCTTATTACATCTAGGAAAAAGGAAACCTGACACCGAAGGGGCCACCGCTCCAGATAGATCGGAGGAAGAGAAGCAATCTCTTGAGCCACAAACCCATATGACAACTAATAAAGAACCAGGACACTCCTTTTCATTCGGGAGACCTCTCCTCCCTTTGAAGGAAACTTCCACTTACACTCTTGAACTTAAAGGATTGTTACGTCCTGCGGACTCCACGATTTCCCTTTTTCGCGGGGATTCTCATGCGCCTAAGAGTAGCCCTTAAGTTTAGAATAAACAAACCGAGCACGGACGGTTATCGATCGGCGAGTGAGCTTAGATCTCCTCACATTCCTTTTTTTTATGATCAAATAAAACCAACCTTCCAGATGACAAATTACTAACAGACGGGGCATAGGGTGACAAGATTCTCATGAACCTTATCGGGCCCATAACTATAAACCCGGCGACACGACGCGTAAAAGGGGCCTTAATTCCAGACAGGGGTTGATGGGGATCTGTATTATATCACGCGACTAGCTCAAAACTGGGCGCGCGATGTTCCGGCAAACAGAAACAAAATCTAATACGTGGTTTTAGAAATCTTGAGAGCACGTGGCGGAAGTTTCTGTTTGCAATAAAACTGCACTTAAGATTAGAAAGATATGCATCGTCTGTCAACATTGGAACAGGGTCGCGAGATAAATAAGGGACCGTAATAAAAGAGAAATCGGCGATAGTCGATAACAAATGAGTCACTGGAAGAAGCGATGAGTTACACCCCCAACAAGACAGTAGGGGCCTTACGAGGGGACTCACCAATGGAAAACCGGAGAAATCGATAACCGTCTCTAGCTTTCTAGGATAGGCGAAAAACCGAAAATTACGTCACGATCGGAAGAGAACTCCACCAATCGAATCATATTAAAAAAATAATCCCGCCTCCTTAATTCTGTATAAAAATCGCGACTTTACGCACTTGGAGACACTTCCGATCCGGCACGAGACAGTTCAGTTCTGAGTCCGTATACTCATTCTAGTTTCGTTTACTATTATATTGAAAACAATTTTCTGTTGTTCGCCACCCTAAAGAATCGCGAGTAAATTCTGTGCGCGCTAAGTGTCACGAACCACCCTCACTAGCGACTCGGCGAGACCTGCGGTCAACACCAGCGCCCGACAGAAATATATATATATATATATATATATATATATATATTTTACGTATACATATATATTCCAACAAGTAGTAAGTCTTAAATATTCGTTTACTCTAACTTTCAATTCCCTGCGCACATATAAATGTACATAAGTCGTATCATAATAGCCATACTATTCCTGTCTCAAATAATCTTAGCGTTCTCCGCTCAAGGTTATTATAATTCCTCTCGAAATTGCTCTAGCATTACTTGCTCAGAGTAAGTATCGAATCCTTTACCTTAGCGACAACACGCTCAAGGCACTCCTCTACCGGCCCGTAATTCTGCTTCTCACGTCTCAGCTGTAATCCCCCAAGCATTATCTGCTCAGAGGATTTTCAGTTTCCTTGTTCTAGCGATATTCGCTCAGAACCTCTCAATACTCCCGTTTAATTGCTTTAGCGTTACTCGCTCAAAGTAATTAAGAATCCCTTGTCTTAGCGCTATTCGCTCAGGACCTCCCGTTAATTCTAAATTCTCCTGGCTTAATTACCTTAGCGTTACTCGCTCAAGATAATTAAGAATCCTTACTCCTAGCGATATTCGCTCAGGATCTCCCATCAATCCGCTGATCCTCCTTAAAATAATTCTCCCGCCTAGTTGCTTTAGCGATTATCCGCTCGGAGTAATTAAAAGGCCTTTTCCTATATAGATGGTATGGAAACATAGAGCAGGCAGGAAGCGGAGAGAACGCAATCTGCAACATCGAAACCGGCAGAATTGTTTTCCGGTAATAACATCCGTCCTCTCCGGGAGATTTATCTCCGAGCACCACCTAGCCGAACTGCGCCGGCTTAACACACTACACTCTGCGTTGACGACACAGAACAAAAATTTACCCGCTCCGCAAGTAATCGACTTGACTGCGCCTACACCGGTCATCGATTTGACCACCGAAAATCCACCTGCGTCAGATATTGATGAGATCACCGCGCGTTTCGCCTCGATAGAGAATTTCATTAAATGTACCTACGCAAATCGCCCAGAATCCGCATAATGCACAACAACTGGTTACACAAACTCTTCTTTGTTTTATTATATACATATACACATTTTACACTAACGCCTAATTTATAATTATTTTTTTTTTATACTAAATAACATTTTTTTATGTCAAATAAATATAACTACTTATGTTAAAGACATCTCCATTCTTTCTTTAATTTAAGACCTCAACCACCACTCATCTCCCTCTCGAAATTGCACGAGGTCCGATCCTGAGTTACAGGGATTAAATTCCTTGACTCGAAAGAGGACCGACGATCGGACCGCTCACGGAAGGCGTCTTAGCGTCCCTACGGACGTTGACCCTTCCTGAGTCATAAAAGTGCGTTCGGCTCGTGCCACGCGCCTCAGAGCGCGTACCTGCGAGCAGTACTCTTAAGCGTCTAGTTGCGTCCTTCCTTACCCCGACCCCTCTGGTTAGCCTTTCCTTCGCTTCCCAGATTTTCTTATCCTAATCCCGGGGTTGGACGTAACAGAACTTAAAAATTGGGGGCTCGTCCGGGATTAAAGTGCGATTTTTCGAGAGTGGTGATGAATACGAGGTCAAAATCTGATAAAGATCAAGTTGACGATCTCTATAAACAAGCCCTAGAGAATCAAGGCAAAATTAAACCTAGCTCTACACCATATACATCCACTCCCTTTCCTAACATTAAGTCAGCACCTAGACAACTTTTCACCCCAAACGTTGGCGAGACCGCGGAGGATAAATCAAATATAACCGACGCGTCCGATTTCACCCTTTGCGTTTCTGATTCCTGGGATAAAACAATACTACCTGCACTGCAGGATCAGTATCCCGTTTCCGACGATCCCTCGAATAAAACAATACTACCTGTGCGGCAAGATCAGTATAATTCTTTTATAAGCATCGCAGGAACAATGGCCCACGCTAACCCTTTCGCCACATTAAAATACGCGGTAGAGGCCATTCCCTTCTTTGACGGAAAAAATATTCCGTTAACATATTTTATCGAGGGATGCGAGGAAGCGAAAGCTATGCTGCCCGTTGAGGCAGAATCTCAATTAACTAAAATAATCAGAACCCGAATTATAGGCGAAGCTCGTCGTACCATACAAGATCAAGATTTCGATACGGTAGCCTCGTTAACAAAATATTTAGAACAAGTCTATGGCGCTGCTAAAAATATTTATCAATTACAAGGAGAGTTAGGTTGCATCTATCAAAAAATAGAGGAAGATGTAGTAACTTACGCGAATCGGGTCAAATTGTTGGGAAAACAGATATCAGAAGCACATAAAAATTCAGGACATGCTGCCGCTCCCGGTCAAAATATTAAAGCCTCGTTAGAAAGGGACATGTGTAAATGTTTCATTAGAGGGTTGAAACCGGAAATTGAACAAAGAGTGACAAGAAATTTGGATGTCCAGGCCACCGTGGCCGACGCGTTGAGAATAGAAAGAGAGCTGCACGAAATGACAGATTTACGACAGGGTCAAGGTAATCTTGCAGGAAAATCATCGAACACTAATCGCTTGCGGGAAACCTGCCAAATATGTTATAAAGAAGGACATTTAGCCTCTAATTGTAAAAAATTAACTCAGTTTTCACCGCAATCTCACAATAAAACCGATCTAGGAACTAAGATTTTAATATGTCAAATTTGCAAAAAACGCGGACATAGCGCTGATAAATGTCGCCTCCGCGATCCTCAAGTCCGACGCCCTGTTAATATAGTCCAAGGAACTCAGCTTATTTGCCAGTTATGCTCTAAATCCGGCCATGACGCTAAAATATGCAGAGCAAATAATAATCAGAACATTAACAATCAAGATAAAGTTTCAATAATTTGTCAATGGTGCGATAAACCAGGGCATTCAGCTAATAATTGCTGGAAGAAACAGAATGAACAACGTAATACAGAAAACAAACCAAAAATCGTTTGCCAAATTTGCAATAATTTCGAACACATTGCTAGAAATTGTCAAGCTAGGATAGAGTTAAATACAGCAGCCAAAAATCCATTATTTTGTCGTTATTGTAAGGGAGAAGGGCATCTCCTTGAAAACTGTGAATTGAGAATTGCGAGCAATAATTGCAGGCAAGCAATTATTAATCAGGGAAACTCCAATGGCCCCTCGAAGTCGGGTGTGCAGCAGGGGTCCGAACGGATCTCACACCCATCGACATCTCAGAAAACTCAATAGACAAGAAAGCGATAGAGATACAACCCGTAACCGTAAATCTCGATAAACACCGACGCGTGCCGACCATTCAGGTAGATTTCGGTAACCCGATTTCACACGTTACCCTTATGCTGGATACCGGTTTCGGCCCAAATTTAATTAAAGAAAAATTTTTGTCAAATAACAATACCGTCAATCACAATAAACTTGTACAATTAAGTGGCATAAATGAATATCCAGTTTACACCCTCGGAGAAATTATTTTGCCCCTTTTTGGAGAACAAATAACATTTCACATAGTATCAAACGATTTGCCAATTCCACAAGCCGGGATATTAGGTAACGATTTCTTTGAACAGACTTCCTCAATGATAGATTACGCGAAAGGATGTCTAAACGTATCAGGATTTAATATACCTTTCTTTTCACCAGAAACCATTACGGCATCTCCACGCTCAGAATCTTTGTTTTATGTGAGAATAGGAAATCCGGAAGTAAAAATAGGATATATACCGAGGCTGAAGATATCTCACGGAATTTATCTGGGAGACTCTATAGTAGAAAATATTTCCGGAAAAGCATATTTAAACGTTATAAGTACGCTGGATGAAGAGGTAGAAGTTCAAGTACCAACCCTGCGCCTTAAACCACTAAATGAATTATTCAACGAGCACGAATCGAATATAGAAGCGCAAAACAACCAAGAGGGAATTACGCAAATTAGCCCTCAATTTTCAGAAAACCAAACTCATTGCAAAACATTCAATGGAACGAACAAAAAAGAATAAAAACTAACGATCATGCAAAGTTAAATAAAGGTGAGGTTATAAATAAAAACGAAAGTAAAGTAAGAAGAGAAGAATCAAAGGAAACGATTGAGAATAAAACTATGAGAGAAAATAAAAAAATAAATAAAAATCTTGATCTAGGTACTCGAGAGGAAGGTTTCCAAACCTCCCCCGAAACGCTAGACTCCCGAAATCCTGGAGGGAGAAGTTACCAAACCCCTCCTGAAATATTAAATAATTCCAAAATCTCTGGAGGGGGAAGTTACCAAACCTCTCCAGAAGATTCCCAAAATCCTGGAGGGGGAAGTTACCAAACCCTTCCTGAAATATTGAATAACAAAATCTCTGGAGGGGGAAGTTACCAAACCTCTCCTGAAAAATTGAATAACAAAATCTCTGGAGGGGGAAGTTACCAAACCTCTCCAGAAAATTCCCAAAATCCTGGAGAGGGAAGTTACCAAACCCCTCCTGAGAAATTAAATAATTCCAAAATCTCTGGAGGGGGAAGTTACCAAACCTCTCCAGAAGATTCCCAAAATCCTGGAGGGGAAAGTTACCAAATCTCTCCTGAAATATTGAATAACAAAATCTCGGGAGGAGGAAGTTACCAAACCTCTCCAGAAGATTTAAATAATCCTAGAATTGCAGAGGTAAGTTTCCAGACTCCTCTAATATATTCTACCCCCGTCGATTACGAGGAGGGAAGCAACCAAACCTCACTACGTAATACGACAGAATTTTGTTTAAGAGAGCCAAAAATAGAAAGCTCCTTAAATCCAGAAAAAAAAATAATATCTCCAAGGGTTGGAATACCCATAAAAAGTGCAGATGTTAATAAAAATAATACCTCTCATGTTACTATTGAAGAACTAATGAGAAGAGTAAAATCATATAATCCTAATATGGAGAAAATTTATAAAATTAACAGGAAAAGTAAACCGTCTTCAAAAACTTTGGCATGCGCACAAGCTCGATTCCATGAAATAATGGAAAATTTCAGATTCAAACGTAAATCAAAACAACATCACCTAACAACAGAAGCACCAACTAATGATGTTATTTCACGCGAATGTTTTGTATCATCCGGAGAACCTAAGAAAGATAGGCTTACGGAGATTACGAAATTGCTACGACTAGAACACTTAAATAATGAAGAAAAGAAAAGTGTTATGAAACTTATAAGTAATAGTCAAGATCGATTCCACCTTCCCGGAGAAAAATTAACAGCCACTCATGTATTGCGACATCAAATACCAACAACGGGTGATCGACCAATAAATACTCGACAATATAGATTTCCACAAGTCCACAAGGAGGAAATAAATAAACAGGTAAGGGAACTGCTCGAAGCAGGGATCATAAAACCTTCTCAGTCACCTTACAATACACCCATTTGGATAGTGCCAAAAAAGGAAGACTCAAAAGGAAACAAACGTTGGAGAATGGTATTAGATTTCCGAGGTGTGAACGAAAAAACTATGGGCGATGCCTACCCATTACCGAATATTGTCGAAATTATTGATCAATTAGGCAATGCAAAATATTTCACAGTATGTGATCTCGCCTCTGGATTTCACCAAATAGAACTGGACCCTGCAGATAGCCACAAAACCGCATTTACCACTCCTAATGGCCATTATGAATTCGTAAGAATGCCTTTCGGGTTAAAGAATGCTCCCGCCACTTTCCAACGACTAATGGATCTAATACTAACAGGAATAGAAGGTGTATTTATCTATATGGATGATATTATTATTTCCGCTCCTACATTAGAAGAACACGAAAGAAGGTACAATTTAGTAATGGAACGACTCCGCCAAGCTAATCTAAAATTACAGCCCGATAAATGCGAATTTTTAAAAACCGAGGTAACATACTTAGGACACATAATAAGTAGCGATGGAATTAAACCCGATCCAAGAAAATTAGAAGCCGTGAGACAATTTCCTAGGCCAAAAACACCGAAAAATATTAAACAATTTCTTGGGTTAGCAGAATATTACAGGAGATTTATACCAAATTTTTCAAAATTAGCTAAACCTTTGACGAACCTATTAAAAAACGATACGCCTTTTAATTGGACATCTGCTCAAGAAGAATCTTTCGAAATATTGAAGCAGAAATTATGCCAAGAACCAGTCTTGCAATATCCTGACTTTTCAAAACCCTTCATTTTAACTACTGACGCTTCCGGAATTGCCGTAGGAGGCATATTATCGCAAGGAGAAATAAATAAAGATCGACCAATAGCATACGCGTCACAAACTTTAACCGACAACGAAATAAAGTACGACACATATGAAAAGGAAGCTTTGGCGTTAAACATTTTCGACCGTATCTATATGGACGGAAATTCACTCTTATAGTTACAGACTATAAACCCTTGCTTTGGTTCAAAAACGCGCAAGATGCAAACATAAGAATTCTCCGTTGGAGATTGAAATTAGCGGATTACGAATACGACGTAGTATATAAAGCAGGCAAGACCAACGTGAATGCCGACGCTTTATCAAGAAATCCAGTAAATTTCGAAGAAGCAGATTGCAAAATAATTAATCGTAAAAAACTTCTAAATCCCAACAACCCAAAGGACGCAGCTATAATTTCCGAAATGTTAGAAGAATCCGACGAAGACGAAGAAGACGAAAATTTCAATTTATATCTCTCAGACGGGGAAATGGAAGACTTACTACCTGACGATCAACTTGACAAAAATACAGATTCAATACCATTCACACAAGAAGAACTAAGTGAACCGCCAAAATTAGAAATTGTGGAAAAAACATTAATCCACGATTCCCCTAGTTACAACAGAATACAAATTCGTAGCCAGACGACGAAAGATAACGCCCAGCAAAAAGAGTCACTTAATGACTCACAGGTTCAGGAAGATAAAATCGAAGAGATAGAGGATAAAAATGATCCTCCAGATAAAGGAAGTGACACCGAGGACAATGAGAGAGATGACAAAGAAAATGAATTAAATGAATCAAACGAAAACAAAAACCAAAATACATCACAGATAAAACCTACCATAACCTCCGGAAGAATCGACAATCCAGCATCACCGCCGCAATTACTGACCCGAAGACGTTTTTACATCCCGAGATCACCACCAGCAATAGTAAGTCCAAAATATCCGCTAACCCTTTTTTTTTATTATCCATATATATATGTATATACATACAATATAACGGGAATACATATATATATATATATATATATATATATATATATTTATCTTTAAAAACCTTCCCTTATTTCGGATTTTAAATTATAACCCAATTTTAGTGTACTTGCACGTGCACCGTCCCAATTCCCTGGGGGTAATTATCCGGAATCGGATAAATCGGAGCAGGCGGGCGCGCGTCATAGAGCGGAAGCTCTTACGTTCTTATGTGAAACGTCTTAGATATTCGCCGCGTTTCACGCCTCCTCACGGAAAAAAGTATTCACCGTATGAGATCATGCAAGGCGGACCATGAAACGCGCTGCGCCCTGCCACTACGTTGGGCCTACGTGTCCCCCACTCTCTTCCGTCGTGCGCCCATGTCAAAACACGCTGCCGCGCAGCAACGTCTTTCCTCGTACTAAGCACGGTATTTTTCCGTGCATCGCACCGGCTTTCGCGTTGCGAACGTAGCACGTCGTATCTTGCAGCGCTGCGCGATATTTCGACTTTCGTATGGGACTGAAAATCAAATAACCGAAAGGAGGAAGGGAGGCACATAACGCCTATTTAAAACATTTTTATTTTATCATTATTATTGTCAGTATTACATAAAATGTATAATTTACAATATGTGTCTGGTCGCAATTAACATAGTGCCATCTCTTTTAAAAAGTAAACATGGTATTCTTGATATCAAAGAATCATACCGTATAATTTTTTTTGTGCTGGTATAATATTATCAATATCATTTTTGGAAAGTAATTTAAATTTTTCGCTGTCAATTTTTTTAACTGTAACAAAACACAAAATACATACGTTAACCATATGTAACGCGACGGACTTGCGAAATACGAGATAGTCGCAAAGAGGTTAAAGAGCAGAAAACAGGAAGCAAAGAGCACATTGTAGATCAGCCTTTATTCATACAACAAACTGTTTTTGAGCTACTTTGGATAGTAGTATTTACTTTTGAAATTAAAATATAATTATAAACTTACCAGTGAAAAAGTGTAAAAGATCTCCAACCTTCCACTGATCTAAAATCTTCTTCAACGAGTCTTCACTCATATTAAAAAATCGCAAGTTTCCACTCTCTCAGTCCCACATGAAAGTCGAAATATCGCGCAGTGCTGCAAGATACGACGTGCTACGTTCGCAACGCGAAAACCGGTGCGATACACGGAAAAATACCGTGCTTAGTACGAGGAAAGACGTTGCTGCGCGAGCAGCATGTTTTGACATGGGCGCACGACGGAAGAGAGTGGGGGACACGGCTCAGCGTAGTGGCAGGGCGCAGCGCGTTTCATGGTCCGCCTTGCATTATCTCATACGGTGAATACCTTTTTCCGTGCTCCACCACTCCCTGTCACTCTGAGCTATCGAGTCCTTCCCGATACCTCTGACTCATCTTCCTTCCTAGAGCCTTTCTATTCCCCGGTTTCTTCCGAGAAACTCGAGGATCCCCGCCACAGCCCTTTCCTGGACTCTTATTCCCCGCCTCCATTCGAATATCCCGAACAACCGTACTATAGGACACCTTCCCCCGCTATCTCCACATCGACCATCGAGATTCTCGACGGTCGATCACCTTCCCCCGCGCTCTCCAGTTCCAGCGTGGAAATCGTGTACAAATCGATTTCCTTAGATTAGATAAAGAAAACCTTTAAACTAATGTAACTTTAAGCACAATAGTTCATCAATATGTATATACATTACACTATTTAATTTCTCTTTCTTTCTTTTCCATGTAATTTTTTTTTAATTTATAACGATTCGTTAACGTTTAATTTAGATTCTTTTCCCTCAAAATCCTGCTCGATGACCTCCGTACCATTGTAACATTGAACACCCGCGCCTTTCCCACACACATACACCTCGCATATATACACATGCGTATATAATTGTGGGGTAGGATATCAGGTGAAGGTGCGTCGGTTCCCACAATAACGATACTTTCAGTTAGGTAAAATCTCGCTCTATTTATTCATGCTCTATTTACAATATAATTATGTCGTTGAATAATTCTCTGATGTGTACGAATACGTGGACGTGCGTGATCGTGTAGGAGATCAAGGTGTAGTGTTAATGTGGTGTGTTGCGTATTATTGGTCCCGAACAGTCAGATTCGAGGAGGCCGAGATCGTGGAGGAGTCTCGAAGACGAGGCCAGAATGTGCGTTACCACAAAGTGCTCAGGTTGGAGCTGGATGCGTGGAACTCGGCTTGGCCGGTCGATGAGGTGTAACTTTCACGGGAGGAAAGTCTCCACCTTGGAGATCAGGAATGGACCCTCCGTCTTGGCCCCAGGTACAGGAATCGGAGTCGGAATCGGACTTGGAGAAGGCAGCGCCTTGATCTCGGTGTCGTCCGGTGAGCTGGGTCGTAAACCACCCAGGAAACCTTTCTGCGGCAGGGTGTCTGTCGACTCTTACCACAGGAAGTTAATGCCCTGCGAAGCAGGTATAAACGAAGGCCCCAGGTGAGGAGCACGCTCCGTGCCAAAAGAGAGTTATGTCAGGGGCCCTGGTAGTGAGCGCACCCTGACTGGCGATCTCGAAGAAAGCTGGAGAAGCCCCGCTGAGCTGCCCTTTATATAGGGATCGGTGCCGAACCTTCCTCACGAGTGAATCTGCCGGCAATGCGCCGCGTAGCGAGCGCGCGCCGAACTATCCCGCCGATCGATACCGTGCTACCGCCCGCGCCGCGCGCCTCCCGTCATACTGCCTGTGTCGCGCGCGCACCGTCGCGCGTTTGTGGCGGACAGCTGACCGCCACATAATGATTCGCCTACTTCTCTGTTGTAATCGTACTCCGCTTAATTCTATTAGATCTTTTCTTTTATAATAAATGTTTAAATGCCTTCGTTATTAATAAAAATGTATATTAATTGTAAAAGAAATACCATTCATTTCTTAGAATAAGACCTCACCTCTCACTACCTCTCTAAATCGCACAAGATCCGATCCCCGGTAATAGGGATATTATATCCTTGACCGAAAACAGGACCGCGAGTGCACGAAAACTCTCAGTAAACGTAATAGCGTCCCTTTTAGACGTTGACCCACGACTAGAGTTTTCCCGAAAAGGGCATTCGACTCAAGGCACGCGCCCTTCTAGCGTGAACCCGAGATAGCATAAGATCACGTTACGTCTTCCTATATCCCCCTCCCTTGGATAGCCTTTCCTTCGCTATCCTTTAAACCAATATTCGTAAATTCCGGGGTTCTGACGTAACACACACAACAGTGACGAATACACTAAGGTTTTAATATATCTCCAAAAAAAGTAAAATCCAATGGAATGGTATGGAAGCATACAAATAATTTGCTTTACCAGAACTGAGGAACATTTATAATTCTGAAAATATTGATTTTTTAACCCGTGTTTACTAAGCTTTTTACTCATTGTCAGTATTGTTACGTCCTGCGAACTCCACGATTTCCCTTTTTTGCTGAAATTCCTATTAAGCGGTTAAGATATCCCTTAAGGTAAGGATAAATAAACTGAGCACGGACGGTTATCGATCGGCGAGTGAGCCTTGATCTCCTCACATTCCCTTTTTTATGATCAAAATACCTATTTGCTTGGGCAACTAAAAGCAACCTTCCAGATGACAAACTACTGACAGACGGGGCATACGTGATCGGGTTTTTATCAACTTTGTCTGGCCCATAACTATAAACCCGGCGACACGACGCGCAAAAAGGGGCCTTAATCCTAAACGGAGTTTACTTAGGATCTTTATTGCATCACGCGACTATGCCAAAATTACCCGCGCAATGTTCCGACAAACAGAAACGAAATCTAAAACGTGCTTTTGGAAATTTTGTAAGAGCACGTGGCGGAAGTTTCTGTTTGCAATAAAACTGCAATTAAGATTAGATGGAATGCATCGTCTGTCAACACAAAAACAGGGCCGCGAGATAAATAAGGGATCCTAATAAAAGAGAAATCTGCGATAGTCGAAAACAAATGAGTCACTGGAAGAATCGCTGGGTTGCACCCCCGATAAGACAGTGAGGGCCTTACGAGGGGACTCACCAATGGAAAACTGGAAAAATCGATAACCGTCTCTAGCTCTCTAGGATAGGCAAAGACTTAGGAATCAGCTCTTGGGTGAGAAACATCTCGCCCAATAAGAAATCCTTTAAACAACGATTAGAAACATCCCGCCAACCAGAAGTTCCCAAAACGAAAACCAGACACCTCCCACAACGAAATCCACCCTTTCCATCCTTGGAACTTTTCTATATAAATCGCGACATTGGAGCGCTCAGCCTCTTCTTGGACTTCAGTCTCTCAAAAAAGCTTCTGAGTCTCCTCAAGCCTTTCAAGCTTCAGTCTTTTCATTCAGTTTGCCACTACAATCGTAATTACTTCCGATCCGGCACGAGACAGTTTACTTCTGAGTCCGCATACTCATCCCAGTTTTCGTTTACTATTATATTAAAGACAATTTTCTGTTGTTCGCCATCCTAAAGAATCGCGAGTAAATTCTGTGCGCGCTAAGTGCCATGAATCACCCTCACTAGCGACTCAGCGAGACCTGCGGTCAGCACCAGCGCCCGACAGAAATATATATATATATATATATATTTTTACGTATACATATATATATATATATATATATATATATATATAATGACCTTTATTAACAAAATTGTTATATGGGTGTTTCTACGTAAATAGCGTTTTTTCAGATTGCAAATATCTCAATTTCAAACATACCTAAAAAAAATTTTTTTTTCCTGTTTTTGAGTGAATATAGAAGCAGAAACATACCCTGAAAGCCAGCGTACTACAACATCAAAAACCTGAAAGTAATGGCTTATTCATCAGTGATCTGGTAAAGTGCGGTAATGAGTCGACTTTGCATGTCTAGTAAAATATTGAATTACCTCAACAATGAGTGATTTTGAGAGGAAATGTCAAAAAAATTCCGTTTTTGGGGCCAAAACGGGGCCAAAACGTTTTGGGGCCCTTGGGGCCAAAAAATATTTTACCGTATTTGATTTTATTTCGCCGTATTTTACCGTATTTGATTTTATTTCGCCGTATTTTACTATGTTTGATTTTATTTCAACGTTTTTTTACCGTGTTTGATTTTATTTCAACGTCAAACCCATGAATGGCCAGGTGAATGACATGCCAGTAGACTGACATTTCATGGTTGAATTAATCTCACTTTCTCCTGAATTGACGTAAACCAATTTCCATTAAAAATCAAGTTTAGCCTACCGAATATCATCAGAATTTTACCACTAGAAGGAAAAATTTACTGCGATATAATAAAAAAAGATGTGCCAGGCAAATGACGCGTAATTTTATGACATACCTTTTCTCAAGTGAAATACACGATTACGATTGTATCACGCTCAAAACAACCAACCACCAACAATGTAAACAACACACCTGATGTCCAATTCTTGAAATCTCCACACCAGACTCCCATTGAATCGATGCAACATGGCGGAACCGCGGTAAAATTCAAAATGTGCAATTTTACTCCATATGTCCGGACCAAGTTTGAAGCCGGTTTTTTCGGTTCCAAAGGGAGATTTATGTTTAATAATAATGTTAAAATCTTAGTTCTATATTATGATTGAATGAACATGGGGAATTTTCAATTGAGTTTGCAATTGGAGAGAGTAAGTGTAACTGGAATAGAGAATTTTCGACAATGGACAGGCCAGGTAACTGACATTTTTAGGAGTTTCTGCATGTTTCCATTGGATAAGCCACTCCCCAATTAACAGATTATTGTGCGATACTTCAAATACGATGCAGTAGTGAACTTTCACAACGCTTGCTTACCCTCCTCTCAATCATGAACATATAACAAGCTTGGACAGTAAAAAACGCTATTTACGTAGAAACACCCATATACATTTAACAAAATATAATTCATTTATGTGCATTCTATTCAGTTTTTAGTTTTAGTCGTCTTGTCTTTTCAAAATTTCTAACCCTACTCTATATTTACAGTAATTTTTTACATATGGATTATTCCTAATCTAAAGGTCGGCTTCTTCTTCGTTGTTGTTCCTTTCTTCTTTTTCTTTTGCTTTCCTTTTCCATGTTATTTCTGACATTCTTGCTAAAGCTTTTTTTCCAGTGATTTGTCGTATCCAGGTTTGTTCTTTCTCTCCGGTTATTTTACATTCTTTGAATACATGTTTTAAGGTTTCCTCTTTTTCCGTACACAGTCTACATTTTCTGTTTTCTTCTTCTATCCAGTATCTACCAGCTCTTGTCTCTGTGCCTAGTCTAAATCTCGCTTTCAGTTCCAATTCATTTCTTCTATTGTTTTGATTGATCAGATATTCCGGAGACTCTGTTGCTTGTGGTGCTATTCTCTTATATTCTTCCGCAAACCTCGATTTTCTTAATTTTTCTTCATTTTCTTGCCTTTTAATGCACTTGCCTATCTCTTCTGCTTGTTCTGCTACGTTTTCTTCTTTCAAAAGTTTATGTTTGAACTAATACTCTATGGACCATCCTCTTCTTTCTAGAAATTCTTTTCGTGTTTTTTTCCATCTTTCTCTGCTGTTCTTCCTTTTGTTTGCTTCTACATTCATTATAAACTTATTTTTCACTTTTATGCATTCTTTGAGTAATTCATTTCCTTGACTTTTTAATATCTTTTCTTCATATTTTATTGCTCTTTTGCCTGCTTTGCTTGCAATTTTTTCCCTTTTTGTTTCTAGATATAACATATGGTTTGGGGTTGTTCTATTTAATTTCAATGTCCATTTTATATATTTTTCTTGTATACTCTCAATTTCTTTGTATTCTTTCCATCCCCATATTTCTACTCCATACATCATTACGCTCTCAACCAGTACATCAAACAGATACATCCTTTTTTTTCCAATTTTCTTTGAAGCTCCTTTCGGCTATTCCCCATACTGTTCCTAGTGCTGTTTTTGCTTTTTTCGTTAGGTTTTTTATATGAGATTCGTTTTCATTGTTTTTTTGTAGAGTATATCCTAGGTAGTTAAATTCTTTTACTTCTTCTATCTCTTCACCATTCCATGTGATTTTAATTTTCTTTTTTCTTCCTCCAGGTTTTTTTCCTCTCATATACTTCGATTTTTCTGCATTTAGTTCTAAGCCTCTCTGCTCTATATATTTTTTGAATTTTGTTATCATCTCTTTCATTCCAACTTCGTTGTTTGCTAGTAATACCACATCGTCTGCATACGAAACTGTCCATACTTTTTTATTACCTATGACTATGCCTCCTTCTTGGATTGTTTCCATTGTTTTTTCTAAGTCTGCAAAAGTTAGATTGAACAACGCTGTGCTTAGCGGGCATCCTTGTCTGACCCCTTTTCTTGTGTAAATCTTTCTTGTTTGCTTATCTTTTATTTTTATTTTAAAAGCTGTGTTATCATATATCTCTTTTATTTTTCTTGTTAGTTCTTTGTCTATTCCATGGTGTTGCATCAGCTCCCATAATTTTTCTCTTTTTAATTTATCAAAAGCTCCTTTCATATCTGCAAAAAATAGTAATATTTCACCCTTTTCTTTTTTAATTTCCTCTTCCATTGCTGTTTTTACTATATATATTGCTTCTATGGTTCCTTTTCCTTTTCTATATCCTGTCTGCGTTTCTTTCATTATCTTCTTTTCTTCCATTTCTTTTTTCAGTCTTTTTCTGAGAATTTTTGCATAAATTTTATATCCTGTATCCATTAGTGTAATTCCTCTGTAATTTTTTGCCTGGTGTATGTCTCCTTTTTTGTATATGGGCGTTACTATGCCTGTGCTCCATTCTTCTGGTAACTTTTGTTCTCCTTTCCATATTCGATTAATTATCTTATGTAGTTCTTTCGTATTTTCTTCCCCGCCATTTATCCATGCCTCATTCGGTATTTTGTCTTCTCCCGCCGCTTTTCTTTTCTTCATGTTTTTTATTATTTGCTTGATTTCGTTTTGGCTTATCTCTTCTCCTTCTGTTGGCATTTTTTCCGCTATAATTTCTTCTTTTTTTGTGTATCCTTCAAATTGATTTTTAAAATGCTGTTCCCACTCCTCTACTGTAATCTTGTCGCTTGTTTTTATTCTTTTCTTTCTTTGTTTGTTAATTAAGTCCCAGAATTTTTTTCCAGACTTATCATTTTTTGCATCCTTCCATTCGTTTTCTTTATTTTCTACTTTTTTTTTAAATTATATCTCTGTATTTCTTCCTTGTTATGAGGTATGCTTCTTTATGTGTTCCGTGTTTTCTATAGATTTCTTTTTTTTTTCATTTCTAACTTTGCTTTGTGGCATTCCTCATCCCACTATTTTTTTTGCTCTGACTTGTTCATGGTTATTAGCCTCCTTGGCAAACTCTTCTGAATTTTGTTTTTTAATTCTGTCCAATTGTTTGCCGATCCTCCTTTCTTGAGTTTATCTTTGTAATTCTTTATTGTTTCTTCAATCCATGTGAGAGTCTCTTTCTCTTTGTCTACTTCTTCATTTTATTCCACTTCCGTATTTAGGCTGATTTTTATCATAACATGGTCTGAAGCTGTGCTATCTATTAACTCCATATTTTCTATTATTTCTTCGCCACTCTTGTTTGTAATGCTCTATTATAATGCTTTTGTGCTTATTGTTTGAAAGCCAAACCGAAATTGCTTATTATTGAGCGCTCTAAATGCGCAGCCCAGTCACGAACATCGCGAACCCTCATCACGTGCCTCGACGAACGTTTCGCACGCTTATTCGTCGACGCACCGTGCCTAGCGACAGGAACGCGTGTTCTACGCGTGAGCAGTATATGAAAGTACAAATAAAATATGAAAACAGAATCACCCGCTCCGTGAGTGACTGACTGCTCATCCCCGTTTTCGCGCGTCGCGGCTGCCGAAATCGAGCGCGGAACGGGCAGAATCTCTCGACTCGTCGACTCGTTCGGATCAGAGCCTAAACCGCTTGTCTCGACGATATTTTTCGCTATTGAACTTTTGTGTGCGTGCGACATATCTTGTGTGAGCGTGCAAATCGTGTGCTGACTGTAACTTGGACGCCGACGCCCGGAGCTCCGACGCGAGCACTTACGACGCGCGAGATTCCGACAGCAAGATCTCCGATACTCAGCCTACTCCGACCTGATATACGTGAGGCGCGTCGGGCGTCGCTCTGCTCCATTGCGTGCACGAAATAAACGCTGTTGTGTGTGAATCACGAGACTTCAAGTTTCTTCCCGCTCCACATCCTTCAGCGAGACTCAAAGCTCGCGCAACCGACCGTTTTCGCGCTCATCTCTGAGCGAATTCCGGCGATTCAAATCGGGACGATCTCGTCGAGATCGCCTCCCGAACATTCTGGTCCTTCGAGCCGGATCGAGGCGTCGGTGAAGGACTTGAGGGAAGCTCTCTCGGCTGATCGCTCACACGTTCCGCCGCAGCACCATGTCCGAATTACTGGCGAAACAGACGAGGTTGCAACGCTCGATCGAGCGTTTTCTGGATAATTTCCGAAAAGTGGGGAAAGGCAACCTGACAGCGGCGAAGATCCGTTCTCGAATTGCCGCACTGAAGGAGCTCTGGTGCTCCTATCAAGAGGGGCACGATCAGCTGACGAAGGCGACTCCGACGAAGTCGCAGACGGAGTTGGCCTACTTCCAAGATGACTACTTCGCAGCCACCGAGGAGGTCTACCAAACAACCCTGGATTTCATGTCCGACTGGTTGGAAGAACTCGAGCCCTTCGTGAGTCCGAACCAATCAATGTTAAACGCGAGCGTGCGTGCGGAAGCGTCCGCATTTTCTTTATCGCATCTCCCCGCCATTCGGTTACCCCCCTTTGACGGGAATTATGCCGAGTGGGAACCGTTTCGCGATTGCTTCACCGCGCTCATTCGAAACAATAAGGATTTAGATAATTTCGCTCGGATGCACTTTTTGTCTTCATGCCTGAAAGGCCGCGCTCTCGAGTGCATCGGAAATATTTCGGTAACCGCCGATAACTTCGAAATCGCCTGGCACGCGTTAACTTCGCGGTACGAAAACAAGCGCCGTTCTCTCAATGTACATCTAACAACGCTGCTCAATTTACCGGCCCTCTCCCGTGAGTCGGCCTCCGACTTGCAGAGTCTATACGACAAAGTGAACGTCGCAGTATCATCTCTTTTGAATCTGAAGCGAAAACCGGAGGAACTCTGGAATGACATCCTCGCGCATATAGTAACGCATAAACTCGATCCGACCACACGCAAAGCGTGGAATTTAAAGGAAACGGATAAAGACTCTCCGCCGTCGTATGAGGATTTAAATCGGTTCCTTCAATCGCGCGTTCGAGCGCTGGAAAACTTCGCGCCCGCAGCGTCGACTAAACCCTCCCCTCCTCCGAAAGTACACGCCGCTACTGCGTCAGCGACCACGCCTGCGAAATGTCCCTTATGCCCAGCGTCGCATCTTCTAAGTGCTTGTCCTCTGTTTGTGGGGAAGAATTCGAGCGAACGTTGGGATCTTGTCAAACAACATAAACGTTGTTTCAATTGTCTGAGTGAGAAGCATTCCTCACCCGATTGTAAAAGCAAATATTCGTGCCGCGTCTGTCACAAGAAACATCACTCGATGTTACATTCGACCTCGAATTCTTCCTCCGCCTTGTCGGGAGCGACCTTGGCGGGAACAATATCGCCAGATCGATCGTCGCCTCAAACGCCGGAGCCGAAAGTCGAGGTGACCTCGATGCTCGCCTCCAAAGCCACGCGAAGTCGATCGCAGGTCCTCCTCGCGACCGCCTGGATCACGGTCCGCGTTCCGTCCGGTCGCGACGCGGTCGTCCGAGCGCTGCTCGACCAAGGGTCCGAAATGACATTCGTTTCGGAAAATTTAGCACAACTCCTGCACGCGAAGCGCATTCGTATGCCGATATCCGTCACCGCCGTCGGCGGTATTCACGCCGGAACTTTCCGTCACGCGACACAATTGTTTATTTCTCCACGAGAAACACACGTTCCGTCGTTCGCCACGACCGCGCTCATTTTAGGCAAATTAACCGATTATACACCGAAGAGACAAACGGATGTGTCGTCGCTCTCTCATTTAATCAATTTACCATGGGCTGATCCGGATCCGACCAGTCCCGATCCTATCCAAATTATTATAGGAGCCGATTTGTATAACGACCTAATTCTCGACGGTGTGCGCAAGGGAGGTCTAGGGCAACCTATCGCCCAGAACTCCGTCTTCGGATGGGTTATCTCAGGGCCCCTGACACCTGACGTGACCAATTCTCACTCCTCGACGACGCGTTCCGCTTCAATCTTTCCTCGCATTTCAATGCACCATACTCTCGGCACGCCTTCCCTTGAAAGCGAACTTCGGCGGTTTTGGGAAGTCGAGGAGCTCCCTCGCCAGTCGATTCTCACCCCGCAAGATAAGTATTGCGAAGAGCATTTTCGCTTGACGCATTCTCGCGATCCAGACGGACGATACGTCGTGCGCCTCCCCTTCAAACGGGACCCCCCCATCGATATCGGTGCGTCCCGATCACGCGCCGAGACCATGCTACATACCTCGTTACGGCGCTTTTCGAATAATTCCTCTTTGGCAAAGGAATACAAGGAGTTCCTTTCGGAATATGAACGTCTCGGACATATGCGCGAGGCGTTGCCGCAAGACGAGAGCGGGCAACACGTGTATCTTCCGCATCACGGCGTGATCCGAGAGGGGAGCGCGACAACGCATCTACGCGTCGTCTTCAACGCTTCGAGCCTTACTTCGAACGGGACGTCGCTAAATGATCATTTGCACGCCGGGCCGAAGCTGCAAACCGAAATTACGGCGGTCATATCGCGATGGCGTAAACATCGATACGTTTACACGGCCGACATCGCGAAGATGTACCGACAAATTCGACTAGATTCTCGCGATACAAATGACCAACGGATTCTCTGGAAAGCGTCTCTCTTCGCCGTAATAATTGTCTACATACTGCTTACGATCACGTATGGAATGATATGCGCGCCTTTTCTCGCTCTTAGAGTTTTGAAACAAGTAGTTCGCGACGAAGGTCACCGATTTCCGCTCGCAGTAGCGATCCTGTCCGACAATATTTATGTCGACGACGTACTCTTCGGCGCGGACGATTTGACGCTCTTAAAGCAAGCACGCGATCAGCTGATCGCTCTATTGAGACTCGGGAAGTTCGAGCTGAAAAAGTGGGCAAGTAATTCGCCCGGTCTTCTCGCTGATATTGATCCGGCGGATCATGGTTTGGCGTGTAATAAACAGTTAGCTGAAGACGAACAACTCAAGATTCTAGGAATCGGATGGAATCCGACCAGCGATATTTTCGAGTTTCGAGTATCGCTCGCTGACGCCCTCCCGGAGAGCAAACGCTCCATTCTCTCTACGATTGCAAAGTTCTACGACCCGTTAGGCTGGGTCACCCCCGTGACGATAACCGCCAAGATTTTCATGCAAAGTCTATGGCGCGAAACGCTCAACTGGGACGACGTCATTTCCGCGCCCCTTCTAACGCGGTGGAAAGAAATCCACTCTCGACTCTCGCATCTGAACCGATTGCAAATCCCTCGGTGGACCGGTCTCGGGACGGACACATCTCACGCAGAGGTGCACGGATTCGCAGATGCATCGAACGCCGCGTACGCCGCCGTAGTGTACCTCCGAATCATTTCCTCCGACGGTCAAGTGACCATTACGTTGATCACCGGAAAATCAAAAGTCGCGCCTTTAAGGACTCTTAGCGTTCCACGCTTGGAATTATTAGCGGCTCTACTACTCGCCCGACTCATGGAGTTTGTTCGCGAATCGCTTGGCTGCTCCTTTCCGGAGTATTGCTGGACGGATTCGGAGATCGTGCGCGCGTGGATCACTAGCCACCCGTCTCGTTGGAAGACTTTCGTCGCCAATCGCGTCACAGAAATTCAGTCGCGTCTTCCACGAGGCGAGTGGCGTCACGTGTCGACCGCGGAGAACCCGGCCGACTGCGCGTCCCGCGGACTATTCGGCGACGAAATTGTCGAGCATGATTTATGGTGGCGCGGTCCTTTGTGGTTGCACGACGCGAACGCCGAGTGGCCAGGCAATGACAGAATTCCTTCTAGCACTCTCGAAGAAAGGATCGTTGCCCTCCACTGCTCTAATGATAACCCGGAGTGGGATCTCGCCTCACGATATTCGTCTTGGCCAAAATTGCTTCGCGTCACCGCGTATGTTCTCAAGTTCGTGCACCTGTGTCGTGATCGCGCGAATCTTAGTGCCGACTCATCGTCGTCATCGCCTGCGGCGTCGAATCACCCCGCGCCAAAAAGTGTAGCCCTCTCGGCCTCGGACTGCGGCGCATCAAGGATCTTTTGGATCAAGAAGATTCAAACGCAATTATTTTCAAATGAGATCGAGGCGTTATCGCACAATACGCCCCTTCCGGCGAAGAGCTCGCTTCTCGCTCTTCGCCCGTTCCTCAACCAAGACGGAGTGCTGCGCGTGGGGGGTCGCCTAAATAAAGCTCCTTTACCATTTTCCTTCCGACACCCGATACTTCTCTCGTCTCACCCGTTAGTCACACTCATCGCGCGCCAAGCGCATCTGCGAACCTTACACGCCGAACCTCAGCTCACGTTAAACGTATTGCGGCGGGATTTCTGGATAATTCGCGCGCGCAACCTTGTTAAAGCCGTTATCCACATATGTGTCACGTGCATTCGCGAGCGCGCCGCAATCCCTACGCAACTCATGGGGGATCTTCCCCAGTCTCGAGTATCAGCGTCTCGCAGCTTCGCTCACTGTAGTCTCGACTACGCGGGACCTGTACATATTTGCGCTTCCGCTGGCCGAGGCATTACCACGCGAAAAGCATATATCGCGCTCTTCGTCTGCCTGACGACTCGAGCGATACATTTGGAATTAGTTGCCGATTACGCGACGCCGGCCTTTTTAAATGCCTTCTCGCGATTTTGCGCACGGCGCGGTCTGCCGCAAGCAATTTATTCAGACAACGAAACCAACTTCGTCGGTGCCGATCGAGAATTGACATCAGCGTACAGAGCGGCCGTGCGAGACCCGACATTTTTGAATACCACCGCGTCAGATAACATAACTTGGCATTTCATCCCCCCGTCGGCCCCCCATTTCGGCGGGCTCTGGGAAACGGGCGTAAAAAGCGTAAAAACCCATTTACGTCGCGTACTCGGGAGTCACCTGCTCACGTACGAAGAATTCTCCACGTTGTTATGCCGCATCGAGGCCTGCCTCAATTCACGTCCGATCGCCGCTCTGTCAGATACGCTCGACGATTACGAGTGTCTCACTCCCGGTCATTTCTTGATCGGCTCCACGCTTACTGTCAACCCCGAACCCTCCATACTTAAGCTAAACGAGAATCGCTTATCACGATGGCAGCTCGTTCGGCAAATTACGGAACGGTTTTGGAAAATGTGGCAGAATGATTACCTCAATACGTTACAAACGCGGACGAAGTGGCGAAAGGAGAAACCGCCGATCCGCGTAGGACAACTTGTTCTTTTACGAAACGCCACGCTACCTCCCTGCAAATGGGAGCTCGGACGAGTAACACAATGCCACGCCGGTTCCGACGGTTTGGTTCGAGTCGTCACGGTCAAGACTTCCGTCTCCGAGTATAAGCGTCCCCTCGTGAAATTGTGCCTTTTGCCCATCCAGAGTTAGGCGACAAGCGATCAGGCTTGCGCAATTTAGAAATAAGGTTGTAATTAGATTTAAGATATCAGGAATTCCGTCATGGCGGGCGGAACTCACGAAATTGTAACGCGCCTTCTCATTTCTTGTATATTTCTTAATTATTTCGAAACTACAGTTTCGAGGCGGGCGGTATGTTTGAAAGTCAAACCGAAATTGCTTATTATTGAGCGCTCGAAATGCGCAGCCCAGTCACGAACGTCGCGAACCCTCACGTGCCTCGACGAACGTTTCGCACGCTTATTCGTCGACGCACCGTGCCTAGCGACAGGAACGCGTGTTCTACGCGTGAGCAGTATATGAAAGTACAAATAAAATATGAAAACAGAATCACCCGCTCCGTGAGTGACTGACTGCTCATCCCCGTTTTCGCGCGTCGCGGCTGCCGAAATCGAGCGCGGAACGGGCAGAATCTCTCGACTCGTCGACTCGTTCGGATCAGAGCCTAAACCGCTTGTCTCGACGATATTTTTCGCTATTGAACTTTTGTGTGCGTGCGACATATTTTGTGTGAGCGTGCAAATCGTGTGCTGACTGTAACTTGGACGCCGACGCCCGGAACTCCGCCGCGATCAAGATTTCCGACGCGAGCACTTACGACGCGCGAGATTCCGACAGCAAGATCTCCGATACTCAGCCTACTCCGACCTGATATACGTGAGGCGCGTCGGGCGTCGCTCTGCTCCATTGCGTGCACGAAATAAACGCTGTTGTGTGTGAATCACGAGACTTCAAGTTTCTTCCCGCTCCACATCCTTCAGCGAGGCTCAAAGCTCGCGCAACCGACCGTTTTTGCGCTCATCTCTGAGCGAATTCCGGCGATTCAAATCGGGACGATCTCGTCGAGATCGCCTCCCGAACACTTATTTTTCTCTATTATCTCTGACATTTTTTCATAATTTTCTTTTCTTTTTTCTCTCATGTAGACACTGAAGATTATTATCTTTTCTGCTTTAATATCTAAGTTGATCTGTGTGACTTCTTCCGTTATCTTTTTTATTTTTATGTTGTTAGATTTTAGTTCCTTCCTGTATACCGTAGCCATTCCGCCTTTTGCTCTTCCTTTTTTCTTTTTGCTTTTACTGTAAATACTTCAAAATTTTTTAAGTTGCGTTCCAGCAAGTTGTTTTCCTCTTTTTCTATCCATGTCTCCGAAAAGTTTGCTACCTTATTATTTTTGATGTTTTCCCAGTCTTCTTTTTCTAGATTTTTTATTCCAGCTATGTTCCAGAATAGAATTTCTATCTTTTTATTATTCCATACTGTCTGGTTTGCTTTTGCGAAACCATTTTTCGTACTTTTCATTCCAGTACCATTCCTTTTTTTCTGTTGTTATCTTGTTGTAAGAGATTTTTACCTTTATTCCTTCATTTTCCAATTCCTCTGCTTTTCTGAGAATTTCTTTTCTGCTTTGTCTCTCGAACCATGTTGTGTCATTATTTATGAAAATTTTTACTCTTTCATGTTTTAGCTTATTTTTTGCTTTCATTATTTCTATTTTTAGATCTACACTGTCAAGTTGTGCACCAATCGCTTTTTCTATTTTCTTGACTTTCCATATTTTTCTTATCGTTACTTTGGTTCCCAATTTTTCTACTATCCATTTTTTTAGAGTTTCCTTGTCTTGAATTTCTAATCCGCTGATTATTATGTTCTTCTTCTTTTTTTCTCTTTCAGCTTTTTCCAAGACCCATTTTAATTCTTTGTTGGTTTTTTCGTCTCCTATGCTCTCCGTTTTTTCTTCGTTTTTTCTCATTGCTTTTGGGTTTTTGTATTCTTCTTTTTTACTTTTTTCTATTTCTTCATGGAATTTCTTCTGCAAGTTTTTTAATTTGTTCTCAATTTCTTCTATTTTTCTTTCGTTTTTTTGTACTATCACATTTGTTTGCTCTTTGCTGCCTTTCAGTTCTTCAATATCTTGTTTCATTTTACTAAGCTCTTTGTTTAATTTTTCTTCGACTCTCGCCAATCTGTTTTTGGCTTCTTCGTTATCCTTGTATAGTTTATCCCATCTTTCTTTTTCTTCTGTTTCTCTATTTTCTTTTTCTATTGCATCTTTTTCTTCCTTTTTCCTCAGGTATTTCATTAGTTCGCTGAAGCTTTTAATGTCATCTTCTTTATTGTCTGTCATTTCCGTTTGTTTGTGTACTATGTTTTGCTTTTTCGTTTCTCTGCCTTGAAGTTCTGGACTATCTTTCTTTCTTTTTTTACTTTCTTCTTTTTCGTCTCCTTTTAACCAGGGTAGTACACTATAATTTGCCTCGTTTGCGCTTGAGTTGCTTGTTCTACTTGATGTTGATGAGCTTCTGCTTCTATTTTTTATATTAGCTGCTCTTACTTTTTCTACTTTACTCTTCTGCTGTAATTCCTTCTCTATAACTGTTTCGTTTAGGTCTGAGTCATCTTCTGATGACATTTCTTGACTTGGTAATTTTCCCGATCCAAGAGTTCGCGCGCTACTGCGCACTTTGTTCGGTGTGTAGCAACCTTAATCCGCTTGGCGTTCGAGCCAGTCTGCTCTGTAGCCTGCGCTTGCCTTTTTCCTCCTTGCGTTGTGAGAGTCACCTTTATCACTCTGTTTGCGTGATTTTCTCTGCTTGTGGTGCACTGATGCTTAACTTGGCTTTCCGTCTTTTCACAACACTATTTTCTTGTCTTATCCTTGCTTTCTTTTCTCGTCTGGAACAGTTCTTTCTTCATTTATCGGGTTATTCTTCTCTCCCTTCCTACTTTTAGGTTAGACTCGGCGGCTTCTTTTTCTGTCCTTGGTATATGCTCCTTTTTCTGCTTTTTGTCTTGAAGCTTTCTTTGCCTGCGATGCAGGCAATTTTTCGCTTTGCCCTTATCTGAAACAAAACGCCCGTAGGCGAATTTTAGCAGTAAAAAGGCCTTTTAATCTCACACTTTGCAATTTTTCAACCGCTCTTACCCACCTCTAGCGGACGACCTCCACGTATACATCTATATATATATTCCAACAAATAGTAAGTCCTAAATATTCGTTTACTCTAACTTTCAATTGTCTGCACACGTATAAATGTATATAAGTCGTATTATAATAGCCATACTATTCCTGTCTCAAATAATCTTAGCGTTCTTCGCTCAAAGTTGTTACAATTTCTCTCGAAATTCCTCTAGCATTACTTGCTCAGAGTAATTATCGAATATTATACCTTAGCGACAACACGCTCAAGGCATTCCTCTACCACCTTGTAATTCTGCTCCTTACGACCCAGCTGTAATCCCCCAAGCATTATCTGCTCAGAGGATTTTCAGTTTCTTTGTCTTAGCGCTACTCGCTCAGGACCTCTCAATACTCCCGTTTAATTACTTTAGCGTCACTCGCTCAAAGTAATTAAGAATCCTTTGTTCTGGCGATATTCGCTCAGGACCTCTCAATACTCCCGTTCAATTGCTTTAGCGTCACTCGCTCAAAATAATTAAGAATCCTTTTTCTTAGCGCTACTCGCTCAGGACCTCCCATCAATCCGCTGTTCCTCCTTAAAGTTATTCTCCCGCCTAGTTGCTTTAGCAATTATCCGCTCGGAGTAATTAAAAAGCCTTTCCCTATATAGATGGTATGGAAATATAGAGCAGGCAGGAAGCGGAGAGAACGCATTCTGCAACATCAAAACCGGCAGAATCGTTTTCCGGTAATAACATCCGTCCTCTCCGGGAGATTCATCTCCGAGCGCGCCCTGGCCGAACTACGCCGGCTTAACACACTACACTCTGCTCTGACGACAGAGAATAGCAATTTACCCGCGCCGCAAGTAATCGACTTGACTGCGCCTACACCTGTCATCGATTTAACCACCGAAAATCCACCTGCGTCAGATATTGATGAGATTACCGCGCGTTTCTCCGCGATAGAAAATTTTATTAAAAGTACCTACGCAAATCGTCCAGAATCCACATAATGTACAATAACCGTTTACATAAAGTCTCCTTTGTTTTAATATATACATATACACATCTTACACTAACGCCTAGTTTATAATTATTACTTTTATACCAAATAACATTTTTTTTATGTCAAATAAATATAAATACTTATGTTAAAGACATCTCCATTTATTCATTAAATTAAGACCTCACCCTCAGTACCATCTCCCTCTCGAAATCGCACGAGGTCCGATCCTAAGTTAAAGGGATTAAATTCCCTGATTTAAAAGAGGACCGACGATCGCACCGCTCACGGAAGGCGTCCTAGCGTCCCTACGGACGTTGACCCTTCCTGAGCCATTGAAAGTGCGTTCGGCTCGCGCCACGCGCTTCAGAGCGTGTACCTGCGAGCATCAGAGTATCTGGTTGCGTCCTTCCTTACCCCTACCCCTCTGGTTAGCCTTTCCTTCGCTTCCCAGTTTTTCTCATTCAAA
Source organism: Temnothorax nylanderi (assembly GCF_030848795.1). NCBI lineage: Eukaryota > Metazoa > Arthropoda > Insecta > Hymenoptera > Formicidae > Temnothorax > Temnothorax nylanderi. Next base: position 30,247 of record NW_027249472.1, on the reverse strand, counting down.
TCCTGGGGTTGGATGTAACAGTATTATGAATACTATCTATCTTGTAAGTCTTGTTACGTATCATCCACTAAAGTCGTGCACGACATGCGTATGAACGCTTAGAAACACATGCACATATAAATATGTTGCATAAGAGACGGACAACTCGGACGCACACATAGGACATACAGAAACATATGCGATACGGATGGTAAACATTCGCCAGTCTAACGACGGTCGTGTCGCCACAATTTCGTCTGACACGAAACAGGCTCGACTCATAGACCGGGAGCCCGCGACAAAATTTGTGTCAGATCTTATTCACCGCCATATTAATAGAATTAGTTGTTTTAATCGAGTAAGAAAGGTACATAATATTGGTGAGGTCGTTCGGCGGGACATAGATGCAGAAAATTATAACGAACATGTAACTTTCGAAAGTGTCCTTGTCAAATCTTATTCACCTTGAAACTTGTTTGCTAGTTAGTTTTTAATAGATAATTTATGAAAAAACGTTTCTTACACCTGGCAAGCGGGACAAAATTGTTCTTACAGGTTGTAAACAATGTAATATTTCACGAGGGTGATGTCGAATATTATTCACTTTGAAATTTATATGAGAGGTAAGTTTGAACTATAAATAATACGAAAAAAAGCTCTCACGGCTTGAACGCGGACCAAACGAGTTCTTACACTGCTCTGCAACTAAAAATTAAGAGCGCCCACAAAGCTCTTTTGCTGCAGTGCGCACACGGTAATTTTCCTTTAATGTTAGTATATAAATCGGGTTTGTCACTTATGAACATGCAAAATAGATGGAGCAACATCGCCTCATTTGCTGAAAAATTATGTAGCAAATCGGGTCACCGAAATTCAAGAAATAAGTAGCTCCATCGAATGGCGACACGTCCGGACAGAAGATAATCCGGCCGACGCGATTTCAAGGAGTCAGTTACCCCATACTTTTTTACAAAATCAATCGTGGCCTGTAGGACCCTCGTGGCTAATTAAAGACGAAAATGAATGGCTTATCGAAAACACGCGAACCATCGAAATACCCGAGTTGAAAGGGAATACGTGTTTGATAACAACATCTATCGACACTGGAATACTCGAAAGGTACTCCTCTTATTCTAAATTACGCAGAATCGTTGCGTATTGCCTTCGATTTACACCGACTAACAAATACACTGGCTCGCTATGCGCTAGCGAAATTAACGAAGCCGAAATACGGATTCTAAAGATTCTTCAAAACGCTCATTTTCCCGACGAAATCAAAAGACTCAAAAACAAGAGTCTAACAAATCGAAGTAAAATTAGTAATTTAAGCCCGTTTTTAGACACAGAGTGTTGTCGTCAGACCGGTGATCCAGGACAACAGTCCTGAGGCGTTATCCCGGTTTTATGTGGTTCCGAGCGTGGAACGTGAAATAAAAGCGCGTACTTGCTTCGGCAGTGCACAGATAAAGACGCGAGTTACAATAACGCTAAGTGAAAACCTTGTATTGAAATAAAATAAATGAACATTATACGAAACGACGGAGTCGATGTGAATAACATCTACGCCGATACACAAAACAAGTCTTACACCCTTTTTTCAACACCCTGAATATGTATATGAATTATTTTATATTATGTTTTTATTTAGTATAGTTTTTTATTAAAACAAATGTTTTTTTACAATTAATTATTTTTTAGTATATATAATACAGAACAAGCAATTGATATCACATATTATTGAAAAATCTAACACAAGATTTAATAAAAGAACCGATTCCAAATATTGGTTTGATGATGCGCTTCACAATGAAATGGAAGGAGCATTTCCAGATCTCAAATGATGTGTTACTCACCACAATAGAAGGAGCATTTCCAGATCTCAAATGATGTGTTACTCACCACAATGGAAGAAGCATTTCCAGATCTCAAATGATGTGTTACTCACCACAATGGAAGGAGCATTTCCAGATCTCAAATAATGTGTGTGTTTCTGTTTTCCACCATAATTTATTCTTTCTGTAAAATAATTGTACTATTTTATTTATTATGTCATTAACTCAAGCAAACTAATTTTCTGTTACATATTGAAGTGTATTTCACAAAGCTATATGTATACAAGATGTTAAAAAAAGGGTTCAAAACTTACTGGGTATAGATAGCACTTATTATACTGAGTAAAAATGAGTAAAAAGTGCTTAGTAAACATAGGTCGAAGAAATCCTTGATTTTTTATTTTTCATTGACTAATTTATTTTTCTATGTTTAGTAAGCATTTTTTACTCATTGTCAGTATAATGAGTAGGTACTATCTACCCAGTTTCAAACTCTTTTTTTACACTCTGTATGTGTAGGTATAAGATATTATAAATTTTCTTATATACTGTGACGTTGCAGTTTCGCTGCATCGTGGCAGCGCCCCGCCGCCGTCACAAGGCGCGGGTTTTCGATAATTATTCGTTTTGCGCCCGTGGACGGTTCACAGAGTCAGAGCGAGAGATCTCCAGGGGCATAATTATAATTGCGTTTCCGTATTTTGATCCTTTTTTTGTTATTTGGTATTGATACGTGGCGCCTCACCGAGCTGAGACTGGAGTTCCTGAGGAGATGCAGCGGATCGTAAAATGCGGAATCGACCGAGAGGAATCGAGCCAGGATATCGATCGACGCGAGCGGACCGCGGCGAGACTCGCCGGCCAGCGGGCGCAAGGGAGCGCGGAAGGACACGCGCGCGGCGCGTGATACGGGACGGACGGACCCGTAGAGGCAGGGCCCCGGGACGCCGGGGCGGAATGAACTTCGCCTGCCCTCCTCACCTGCAAAAAGGACTCCGGGATGGATGGCCACCATTCCAGGACCGAAACGAGAAACACGGGGACATTAGCGTCTCGTCCGCTACCGGGAAGGATCCCGGCGAAATCGTCGTGCGCGCGAAAAAGCCTTAAGCGCCCTGCGGAAGCCGGAATTGTCGGCCCTGCGCAAGGATACGTCGCGAGCTTGCGGGCTCGCCCCTAATTGGTCCGCGCGTTAGCATCGAGCGGCTGCGTAACTGCGTACGCCCGGGGTGGGGCGCGCAATCGATTCCGCCATCGAGCGAAATTTCGGGAGCACTCCTGGATCGTCTTCGACGGCCTACGCCTCGTAAGATAGCAGTCGCGATATCAAATTAGTTTGGCGATTTTCTTGGCGAGTATCTTGACGATCCTCTCGGCGAGTCTCCCGACCCTTGGGGCGACGGCGAGGAGCTTTCGAGGGAGAACGGAAGAACGGTGAGGTTGCCTCGGTAATATTTGCTATGTAAAGCCACGACACCGCCCTCCGGGTTGCGCTCTCGCTCGGGAATAATTCAATGTCGACGTTACTCGCCGATCAGGCGTAGATTTCGCGATCGAGAACGACAGCGAGGGGCACCGGAATGGTCTCGTGGCCACGGGATCTTGACCAAAAGTTGCGCGCCTCTGGAGATCGCGGCCGATGCATCGATGACGAGTTCCGATATCGGGAATTCGTCTCGCGACCTTCGCGTTCGCAACCGCGCGTTTCTTTATGCGTCGCAATTCGTTCGATCGGGACTTAGATTCCACACGCGACAGTAATTGCGTTCGAATATTTCGTGCTCGGCAATTTCGTGCCTTAGGATACTTGCGTCCGAGTATCACTCGCGTTCGGTAATTTTTCGCGTTGGAGTAATTACATTCGGATGGTACTTGCGTCGAGATATTATTTACGTTAGATTAATAAATTGCATTTGGTCGTTTCTCGCGCTGGAACGAGTGCGTTCAGAGATTATTCGCGTCGGAATGTTATTCGCGTTCGGTGGATTTTGGCGTTAGGATGTCAAGTGCGTTAGAAAATAATCGTTGGGCCGTTCCCTGCGTTAACGTATGATTCGCGGTGACTTATTGTGGCGTCCCGTTCGATTTTCGCGTGCGAATGATTGCGTTCAGCCCGTGTTTGCGTTAGGATACGAGGGTTAGAATGGCATTCGCGTTCGTTACTGCGTTCCTCCGTTGCTCGCGGTAATTTCGTGTTTTCGCGTTAGTTATAGCACCTTGCGTTGTTACTTGCGAGAATTTCGTATTTTCGCGTTAGCTACAGTATTTTGCGTTATGTCGAGGGCCTCTGCCCCTCATTCTTCGCGTTAAAGGATTGCTGGCAATAGCGTGTTGCGCTTGGACATTGCTTGCGCTACAATTGTCGCTCGCGTTAGATTAGGACACTCGCGTTAGACTAAGAATTAAGATACTCGCGTTAGACTAAGAATTAAGATACTCGCGTTAGACTAAGAATTAAGATCCTGGCGTTAGATTAAGACAATCTGGCGACAGAATTCCTGTGCGGTTTTGGACGTGGCGTTCACGCGCTCCGAACGTGGCCCACTACTCTTTCGCGATACTTCGTGTTATTGATACTATTATTTCGCGTTTATTCCGGTTATTTCATATTCGGCTGTGTCGTTTTGCCGATATTCTATGTTAGTTGTAAGTTTAATTTTCTTGATCACGACGCATTCCGCGCGTCTGCTGTGAATTGACGTATTATTTAATCTGTTCCGTTTACTGTATTTCATCCAAGCTCGAGACTAATATTTTTCATGCTACGTTATCTAACTGCGTTCAATTTTTCAATCGGAAGAATTTTCTAATGTCGGAGTTCAATATTCTCATCTTTCTTTTGCTTATTAATTACACCATTAATGTCCGAATTTCATAATTTCATTCTTCTTTTGTTCATTAATTACACGACTCTTCATAATAAATCTTGTTCTCCAATTTCATTAACTATGTGAGTGTGATTTACGCGTCACCCCGCCGAATGTTGCGCTGCCCTTTTATCAACCCCGCCCACAATCATTAGTCGAGCTGGCCGCTCTCTCGCACGCCGGATCTCTTGCGTTTTGTGTTTCCGGATTTTCGCGGTCTTGGAGTATTTCGTGGACGCGTGTCTACGCGTCTGGCGCCCAATATTAAAGTTTCGCGTCGGATTACCGAGCCGTGCGAGGAGTCGTCGGAGAGGCCCATCACCCTTCTCTCCCCGGACCCCTTTTGATTCGTCGCACGCCCCGGGTACGACCGGGAGTGAAAAAGACGTGACAATACATAGGTTTTTTTAGATAAGAAATTTTTTTATTATTACAAGTATATAACTTTGTAAATAACAAGAACACAATAATTCCGCGAGCTCTTCTTGCGAATCAGAAGAAAACATCGAGCCGCCTGCTCCGAAAAGGCAAAAATGTTTTGTTGGAACAGAGATGTATAGAAGACTTCAGCGGCCTACTGTCCGTGAAATATTAAAAGAAAATGAACAAAGCCGCTTGATATTACGAAGTTACTTACAAACAAAGACATTATCAAAGCATTCCCGACATATTCTTTTTAAATTATTAACATCACATTTATTAAATACTGTTAAAGGGTAAGTTAAATACTTTACATTTTACTTTAGCATAAGTATGAAACATAATAGGGGAGAGTTGCCGAATGCGTACCACTTAACACGTTATAAGTCTTTTTGTAACATACTGCAAAAGGTACGATTTAAGCAACCGGTCGCCTAAATCGTACCCGTGGATCTTTTAAATCATATCTTCTGGAAAGTATCAAATTTATGAATAAAAATAATTTAAAATATAAAATTAATGAAAGGAAACACTAACTTATACCTATTTTATACTAATAATTTATCAAAAAAAGGATTAAATGCTTAATAATTAATAGATCACTATAATGAAAAGGTAAGGACTTTACTGTCATGTTAAGCACGACAGCACGAGTTCCTTGATCGTACCGGCACGATACAGGAAATCTTATGATGGTACGATTTAGGAAACTTGGTAGATTTTATAAAAATATTGATTTAATCTTTATAATAATTGCAAATATGTATATGCGACGAATGTAAAATATTCTACAGTAAACCTTCTGTTATAAAAATATAAAAATTTATAATAAAATTGTATAATTACATTATTATCAGTTATATAAATTGATCAAAAAATTACATTAGTTGTACCTGAATTTTTTAAATGTTGTTAACTCGCACAAAACAAGATGTAATCTGTTAAACTTTTATCTATATTACTCATTTATTTCATATTTTTGTTACTAAATGTTGCTTATATTAAGTAATAACGTGAAATATTGATGAGGTACGATTTAGGCGGCCGGCACGCATTTGGCAACTCTCCCCTATAGTTCAATAAAATTACATATAATTTACATATAAAATGAGTAAAAATACAGGAGGTTGGAAAAAACTAAAAGATTCGAAGAAGAAAAAAGTATTACAGAGAACTCCTTCTCTCAAAAACTATTTTATATCGACAGTAGCATCCAATAGTGAAAAAAATTCTGAAAGACATGAAGATTTAGAATCTTCAGAATGCTGCAGTACAACCAAAGCCCTTGGTTCTACAAGTCTTTTTTCGGAAATATCCAAAATGTCTACAAATTTTTCTCGGCATCCACTTATCGCTGGACGATTCTTAGTAAGGAAATGCCCAAGAGAATTTCAATGTCTAAGAGGCAGTCAGATACTCGACGGAGCGCTAACGCTGAAGCTGTTAAAGCTGTTTTGATAGGATACAATCATGTCCTTGCAAGTTTAACTAAACTGGAGTCTGAATCTACTCAAAAACCAGAAACCAAAACAGCTGCGAAAAACCTGGCTAATTCCCTAAAATTACTGGAAACCAGAATATTGTTGCACGTTTGGAATGAAATTCTTCAACCTTTTGATAGAGTGAACAAGCAACTGCAGAGTTTTAAAATAGATTTGTCGACAACTGTTAATTTATTACAAAGCTTGAAATCGTCCTTCAAGAAATGCGTGAGAAGTATGATGAGTATGAAGAAAAAGCATTTAACATGGTTGAAATGAACGAATATAGACTGGAGCAAAGCCGTAAAAGAAAAAGGAAAGAAAGTGATTCTATAGCTGAAACTTATTCTCCAAAAGACATATTTAGGATCAATACATTCAATGTCGTTATAGATAAATTAAAGGTGTCTTTAAAGAATCGAATTGAAAATTATGATGGTATTTTTCAAGTTTTCAGTATCTTCAGTAACTTTTCTTGTGAGATGTCGGAGACTAATGTAAGAGAAGGTGTAACACGATTGTGTGAGACATATAGTACTGACTTTCCAGATGATTTCACGATGGAATTCATGCAGTTTCTTAGGTTTGTGAAAAACTCTAAAATAAAGCAAAAAGATGAAGAGAGTTTATGTTTGTGACTATTTAGAGTAATCGTAGAGGTAAAAGTAGTCGAAAGCTTTCCAAATGTTGAAACATCATTAAAAATTTATTTATCTTTGATGATCACAAACTGCAGTGGAGAACGCTCTTTCTCGCTATTAAAAAGAGTAAAAAATTGTTTGCGATCTACAATGTCAGAGGAGAATTTGTGTGCATTAGCTTTACTCAGCATAGAAAGCACTATTGTTAAGCGCTAGATATTGATATAATTATCAATGACTTTGCTTCAACAAAAGCAAAGAAACAGAATTTTTAATATTCAAGTATTCAATTTTATAACTTAAATGTATTTTATTATTTTATATGAATAAATGACTGATTTGTGTACATAAATATTGTTTCAATTTGTTTCAAATAAAGTATAATTTTTATTGAATTAAAGGAAATAGGTGAGGCAATCGGAGCCAAGCGCGAGGATGACACAAAAAAAGTGTCGAAACGTTCGTTTTTAATATATTTATTTATTATTACAATTTGTCTGCGCATTGACTACCGCGCTTGGCTCCGATTGCCTCACCTATTTCCTTTGATTTATTCTAGAGAGCCTATACTTCGTTTAATTTTATTGAATTGTAATTCGGCCCTTTCTAATCTTAGCCTTAGGCCCTAAGCTACCTTAATCCGGCACTGCTGCAATTGCACGGATTTTGTGATGCAAGCGAGAAGGCCTTTGGCGCATGCATATATTTGCGCTCTATGGATGGGGCAAGTCATTGCATGGTGAGACTAGTATGCGCCAAATCACGAGTGGCTCCACTGAAGAAGGTGTCTCTAGCCAGGCTGGAGTTATGCGCGGCTCTGCTACTAGCATTTATATGTAGTCGTGGACAAGGCACTAAATTGAATATTCAATCAAAAATGTTTTTGGTGTGATTCTATTATTGCAATTCATTGGATATATTCCTCGCCTCACAGGCTCAAAACATTTGTGGAAAACAGAGTAGCGCAAATACAGGCTGCCACAGAAAAGGCTCTTTGGAGGCATGTCCCATCTCAACAGAATCCTGCTGACGCATTATCTCGTGGACAGTTTCCAATGGAATTTGCACAAAACAATTTGTGGTTAAATGGACCTGAATGGTTGAAGGAAGATGAAGAAGCGTGGCCTGCCAATTTGGTGGAAAATATTGAAATGCCAGAACAAAAACCAATTATCAGCCTGAAGACGACGATTACGATGGACATCATCGAGCGATTTTCATCGTAAACTGTATTGCGAAGGGTTGTGGCGTGGTGCTTGCGATTTGCACACAACAGTCATGGTAAGGAGAAACGCGTAGGATACATAAAGACTGTCGAATTGCAGGAAGCGACGAACTGCGTGATTCGTTTGGTGCAGGTTAGTGCGTTTGCAGAGGAAATGCGAGATCTGCAACAGGGTAAAATCTTAAGCTCTAAAAGTAGATTATTACCATTAAGTCCATTTATAAATAACTTAGGAACATTACGAGTTGGCGGAAGGTTAGAAATTGCGAAATTGAATTATAATCAGAAGCATCCGATACTCCTGCCCAGCGATAATCATTTTACTAGATTGATATTTAGGGAAGCTCATATTAAAAATTACCATTGTAGCGTTCAAACTATTGTATATAGTGAGACAATCGTATTGGCCTCTTAGGGGTAAAAATGTTGCTAAGCATATCGTACGTACGTGCATGAAGTGTTTTTGTTTGCGCCGTCCACACCAAGGTATGTAATGGGAAGCCTTCCGAAAGACAGGCTAGTGAGCACGCGTCCGTTTGAAACGACAGGTATAGATTACTGTGGTCTGTTTTTTATAAAGGAAAAACGCTTTCGCAATAAAAATAAAATTAAGATTTATGTTGCGGTTTACATATACCTAACTACTAAGGCGGTGCATTTGGAAGTTGTCTCTGATCTGACTACGGAGGCATTTATTGCTAACTTACGCCGGTTCTTCGCTAGACGAGGAGAGGCCAGAGTAATTTATTCAGATAATGCAACTAATTTCATGGGGGCAAACAACGAATTAAAACAATTGGTAAATGTCAAGATTAAGGGCGACCTCACCGATTTCAATGACCTTGATATATGTTGTTAAGGTCATGACCCCGAGGTGACCCCGAGTGACCTTCAGAAGGTTTTAGCCGTCGCTCGTTATTCGTTAAAAAGTTATTAACAAAAAAAAGTTTGGAAAATATAGCAGCTATTTTGAGTATTGGAAGGCATAAATATGGCCTATATAATATATCAAAGTACATGTGTGGGCGTGGGGGACTTTGCCCCCCTTGCACCCTTCCCCCCATTGTGTGAGTAAACCTAGAAGTGTGGGTGGGGGGGGCTCCGCCCCCCCCGCATCCCCCCGTGCAGTGGGCGGTGTGGGTTGGGTTGATGGGTGGGCAGGGGGTGGCTTCGCCCCCCCCGCACCCCCCTCCCCCATGGACACGCCCTCGGCGTGCCCGGGCAGGAAATGTATTTCGCTTTAAGCGTGAGCGGGGGGGCGCCGCCCCCCCTGCACCCCCCCATGGGGGGGCGGAGCCCCCCCGCTCACGCTTAAAGCGAAATACATTTCCTACCCGGGCACGTCGAAGGCGTGTCCATGGAGGGTGCGGGGGGCGAGGCCCCCCCTGCCCACCCATCAACCCAACCCACACCGCCCAGTGCACGGGGGGTGCGGAGCCCCCCCGCCCACACTCCTAGGTTTACTCACACAATGGGGGGTGCAGGGGGGCGAAGCCCCCCCCGCCCACGCATGTACTTAAACGAGCTTGTAAAGCGCGTCACGAACCCATGTGGCACCTCGTTTCGCGTGGAAAGTGTATGCGTGAACTATTTCGACATATATATTAGTTATTTATGCCTTCCAATACTCAAAATAGCTGCTATTTTTTCCAAACTTTTTTTGTTAATAACTTTTTAATGAATAACGAGCGACGGCTAAAACCTTCTGAAGGTTACTCGGGGTCATGACCTTGACAACATATATCAAGGTCATTGCAATCAGTGAGGTCGCCCTTAATCTTGACATTAACCAAACAATTATATAAACTATTCAATTCGAAACAACACCCTTATGAAAAAGTACACTCAACTTTGATGGTTAACACCCACCATTGAGAGTTAACACTCAAATTTGGGCGTAAGTTTAGTGTTTGTCATCAAAGTTAAGTGTCAACACTTAAATTTAGGTGTAGATTGAGTGTTGACCATTAAGGTTTAGGTAAATTGTGGGTTTAATCCTCAATAATGAGTGTTTATTGGGAGTTTATTCTCAATGATAAGTGTAGGTTGAGGATTAAGCCTCAATGTTTAGTGTAGGTTGGAGATTGATCCTCGTCGTTGGATGTTGGTTTGGTGTTAACAGAGTGTTAACCTTTAATGTTCTATGTCGATTTAATCAATGTCGCCATGATCCCTTTATCGTTGGGTGTCGTTTAAATGTTATTGTGTTAATTTTCGTTAAGTGTCAATTGACGGCTTGGTTTATTGGAAAAGTGTTTCAGATAAAAGTTGAAAGGTTTGAAGGGGGCCAATAGACGATCTTATTGGATTTTGGATCCAGGGCCTGTATTGAGCCCAATAGGGCCTAAGTCAAATTTTTTAAATAAAAACCCCTATTTTTTATTGTACCATTTTTCTAGATAATACTTTTATATAATATATAATACTTTTTGAGATATTCAAGGAAAACTTGGTAACTTTTTCAATATATATTTAGCTTGTGATATCTTGATGATTGTTTGCCAGAGAAAAAAGTGGTACAGAGGACTTTTTAACTTAATTTTATTTCAAAAAAATGTGCTGTTGCAATAATATACTCCAATTTTTTTTTAATATTTGTGTATGCATCTCTTGATGCATCTTCTTGGAGTGTTTACAAATATTTAAAAAAATTGGAGTGCTATTGCAACAGCATATTCTTAAGACAAAATCAAGTCAAAAAGTCCTCTATACCACTTTTTCCTCTGGCAAACAATTATCAAGATATCATAAGCTAAATATTGAAAAAGTTACCAAGTTTTCCTTGAATATCTCAAAAAGTATTAGGCAAATAAAAGAATTTTTCAAACAAAAGTTGTTCAAATTATTTAATAGAGAAAGATGGTACAATAAAAAAAGGGGTTTTCATTTAAAAAATTTGACTTAGGCCCTACCTAGCGAGAAATGACCCATCGAATCGACGTCTAATTGACGTCGAAATCATCGATATTACATCATATCGAAATAATGCTCGAAATTTGAAGCTTATTTCGATGTTTGTGCTATATGACATTTTTTAAAAGAAGAGATTATTTGTGACATACATTCATCGCGCCAGACTGTAAACAGGTAAATTATGTATTTTCTGTTAAGACATCAATATTTCATCATTTTGATATCGATTCGAAGCTGTTTTGATTTGCCTGTCAAATATATAATAACATTGCCATTATATAAAATGCAATATAAATAAAAAATTATATTGTATTGGCAGACATGGATAATGTAAATATTTTATGATTTGAGCATTATAATAATTGCGTTACAATATTAATTTTTTTAGGCTTCCATTTCCATTAAATAGTTACTTTATAACTGTAAAGTCACAACAAAGTTCCTGTTTGTAATTTGACAATTTTGAAAATTAAAATATTATATAATAGATACATTTTCAGTACTACATCCGCTCATTTATTAAACAAGAAGTTAAATTAAGCAACTAATTAAATAATTAATAATAAATATTAATACAATAAGATATTTGTATTTACATTTATCAAAATAAAAAATAATTTCAATTATGAAAATAAATATTAATAATTGGACTTATTAAAAATTAAATAATTTGTTCAGATATTGCGCTCGAATTCTTTTCGCGTTTTATAACGCCCGATCGTTTCACATTAGATGGCGCTACGCGCGAGTCGCCACTCTCAAGGAGCCCCCGCCTCCTTCCTCACTCGTTAGGTGTCATGGCCGCACTTGCTTGCGTTTCTTCGAACGTGTCGAGTCCGTTACCTCTTTCTTGACGGATTGATCGTTGCGGCGCGTGTTCTGGAGACCAACCGAGCGAGAATCGGATCACCAGGGAGAGCTCACCGCCAGGAAAGGGAGAGCTGCGGCAGCTAGCGTCCGAGAGGGAGGATCGAGGCGAGGAGTCCGGTTCAGCGAGCAGAGCCCTTAAGAGATTCTCATTGGGACGCCATATTTGTTACTTTCATTTGAGGGTTCATATTTTAGGATTTATACCGTCATTTTTAAGGATTAACCATTAATTGAAGGTTAACTATCACTTGAAGGTTAACCATCATCCAAAGAAAAACCCTTAAAGTTGGGTGTGATTTCGGACCGCCAATTGAAGATTAACCTTCAAATGATGGTTAACCTTCAATTGGCGGTCCGAAATCACACCCAACTTTAAGGGTTTTTCTATGGTGTTTTTTTAACGGTTAACACCAAAAGTTGAGTGTATTTTTCCATAAGGGCATAATGACGAAATTCATCGTTTCTGTGCCGATCAGGGAATTGACTGGAAATTTATTCCCCCTCGCTCGCCTCACTTTGGTAGGCTATTGGAGGCCGCCCGCGCCGTAAAGGGATTCAAACATCACATGCGTCGGACAATTGGGGAAACTTTATTCACGTTTGAAGAATTTAATACGTTCGCAATCGAGATCGAGGCCGTACTTAACTCGCGACCGCTACCTTGCTTTGGATCCGAACGATAATCTAACTCTCACCCCTGCTCATTTTTTAATTGGTACTGCGTTATCCGATATTCCCGAGGGTGAGTTAGAGAATGTGCCTACTAATAGATTATCTGTTTGGAAGCATATTCAAAAGATGAAACAGAATTTTTGGCGTCATTGGAGTAAAGAATATGTTAACGAATTGCAGCAACGTACCAAATGGTTAAAATCTGATTTCTCACGTATTGAAATAGGAACTTTGGTTCTCATTAAGAATAGCAATAGTCCTCCCTTGCAATGGCAAATGGGTAGAATAGTGGCAGTACACCCGGGGAAAGATAATATAATTAGAGTAGTTACTGTAAAGGCTAACGCCGGTTGATATAAAAGAAATGTAAAGGATCTTGCGCCGTTACCTGTCGAATAGGTCGAATAGTTGTAATACACGAAAGGTCTTATACCTGACGAGCATATCAAGCAAATTTTTTAATATTATTTATATTTAATATCTTCATCACGACAGCCTGTTGAGAGGATCTCAAGGCGGGCGGAATGTTTAAGCTCATAGAAATTAAATTACGCGCTCAGATTAATTATTAGCGGTGACACCTACAAGACACTGTTATGATGGACTGTACTGATCGACAACGGCCTTTTTGAAACTCAGTCCGCATCGAACCACCGAATGTGACACACGCAATAAAGTGAATAAGTATTAGAATTGAGAGTAAAATTATTTGAACTAAATCTGGCGGCACTTCCTTAAGGGAACGGCCTTACGGTCCATCCGCTGATACTTTTAAGACTCGATTAGCAAAGGAGCGAATTTTTGACCATAGGTGGAGGCGGACGGTACAAACGGTAAGTAAGTATTTCAATATATATTTTCTGAACTATATCATATGAACTATAATTCTATTTTTAGTTACAACTGAAATGCTGGACGCAAGCGTCAAATGGTTGGAAACTAATCGAGAACCATGGAAAGTGGTTGAAAACCATTGGAAGGCTACAACTACTATTCGTTTGAATGACAATCAAAATAACCAGAATAAGTCACTTTCTGAAGTATTTGAAAAATGGCCGATTTTAAATCATCCAACAATGGGCTGGTTATTAATAGTTCAGGATTTTCAACATTTGGAATTAAATGCGACAGAAGACGCCATTAATCAGTGGCCTCAATTTGTCCAAATTATTCAAAGTCCTCTTGCAACAAAGAAAATTCTTCGAGTGCATGAACTATTACAATTAATAGAAAGTGATCAAAGCAATGATATATGCTTGTATATTATTGTACACAATTATTTTTATACAGTCATAAGGGTACTTAAATATAATTTCTATTACGTTTTTGGAAATAGAATCTAATTATAAGGCTATTGCACAATTGTGTGCGCTATCTTATATGATTCCCCCAAAAGCGCATGGATTCCTCCAAAAGGACGAATCAGAACAAAAAAGGGCCATTGAAAACCTTTGATGATTGAATCTGAAGAAAGTCTTGTTGTGCATATCAAAGTTGTATGATTTAAAGTTTTATTTAATTCTAAAGAATAATGGATGTACATCTTTATAAGATGTAATGTACATGATTTTAGACTGCTGGAGACATAAGCGATATTCGACAAAAACAGATTGATCAGATGTATCAGATGAATTTGATAGTTCAGCCGTATATTATTGTCGTAGGACCTACTCTGGCTGAAATCTCATCGTTTTTTGTATCAGTAGACAAAGTCTTGTACAACGTGACATCGGCATTTAAAGCAATTGACACTTGCTTCAAAATCTTTTATGTACTGAATGCTGAATATCCTGCAGCAAGTGATCACTTATGGCTATTGATTCAACGTGAGTTATATAAATTTACGACAAAATACGATAAAAATTCATCATATGTTTTAGAAATAATGGTAATACTGAAGGAGACGGGCTTCCTCTCCGATTTCGACGAAATTAGGCTTATTCGACGCGTTTTTGCACAAAACGACCGAATCTGGCAGAAAAAAGTGTCGCTTTGCCCCGCGAAGCGAGATATTAACTGCTAAAGTTGACGACTATCAGGTTATGAAACCTGTCATACCGACGCGATGTAGCGACTGTGACTATGCCCCGCTCTCTCCGCGGCTACATACGCATGTTCCGTAGACGCACAGAAAAGGACAGGATAGGTCACGTGACATCTGTCTGATTGGTAAGTAAGAAAAATAACATAATTCGAATGTTGATTCTCTTTTGTTTCCTCACACGCGACAAGCAGCAGTTTTATTACGATTCACGAGGCAAAATGCAGCTGCACGAATTTTTGGCTGTAACACACAACAAGGAGGAATTAATAAATTTTTTAATCGCAAATAAATTAATTAATGGCACAATAACATTGTCCAAAGTGCAATAATGAATTAAAAGTAGACAGAAGTAATCTTCTATTTCGTTGCCAAAAAGCCTTGTACGAGAAAAATAAACATAAGAAATATGTGAAGAGACAATGTGGCTTCAAAGCAAGTGCAAAAGTTGACACATGGTTTAGTAATTGCAAATTAAGCTTAGAAACAGTATGTAGAATAACTGCGTACTTTATTATGTTGAAACCTCCGCGACATCAGTTTTTATGTACAGAACTGCAACTTTCCGATCATTCGGTTGTTGATTGGATTTCTTTTTGCCGAGAAGTAAGTAGAATTTGATACATGAAATACATGAGATATATAAAAAGATGAAATATATATTTATGAAATGTATAATGTGGAAATTGCTATAGGTTTGCATCTTTTGGGCTGAAAAATATTCAACAAAACTTGGAGGACCCAATAAAATTGTTGAAATTGACGAAGCCAAAATCGGCAAAAGAAAGTATAACTGTGGCCGAATAATCGAAGGAAAGTGGATCTTTGGTGGATACGAGCGTGAATCGAAAAAAGTATTTTTTGTGGCAGTTCCGGATCGCACAGAGAAAACACTCCTTAAAATTATTAAAGAGTGGATTTTACCTGGGACGACAATAATGTCAGATTGTTGGAGATCTTATAACTGTTTGAATAGTGAAGGTTTCCAACATTTGACAGTTAATCATTCTGTGAACTTTGTCGACCCAGATACCGGTTAGTACAGGCACTTTATAAATCATTTACATTGCAACATATGCATTCATATACACTACATTAAACTTAACATTATTTATTTGTATTTGTTCTATATTTAGGAGCCCACACTCAACATATCGAACGCGTTTGGAGAGAAGTGAGAGCGAATATCCCACGCTATGGTACGCGTACTCATCACTTAGCGGGATATTTAGCGGAATATCTTTTCAAACGCGTTCATAAATATGAAGAGCGTTTGCAAAGTTTTTTCTGTGCAATTGCAAAATTATATCCACCAAAGATTTTCACCGATGTACCTGATGTCTCGGAGGCTGGACCATCTCACTCAATTTAAAGCTTAATTTGGAATTGCTAAACTATGTTTTAATTTTTGCACTTGCTTTGAAGTCACATTGTTTCCTTACATATTTCTTATGTTTACTTTTCTCATACAAGACTTTTCGACAACGAAATAGAAAGTTACTTCTGTTTATTTTTAATTCATTATTGCACTTCAAACAATGTATTTTACCATTAATTAAATTATTTGCGATTAAATTATTCACACTTTTTTATTTTTCCTTGGCCTCATGCGCATGCTCCGTGGCCGCACGTGCATGCAAAAGTGCGCGAATTTGAAACGTATGGATACTTATAATGCATAAATATAAATATATACTTTTTATATACCAACTATTCTCTGCTTTAACAAATTATTTCTGCTACAAATATTAAGCGTCGAAGTTAACAAAAGAAAAATAATTTGTTAAAGCAGAGAATAGTTGGTATATGAAAAGTAGGGGAGACCGGGGCCTAACCGTCAGTTTTTTTTCGGTGCCGATTTTTAACAAGAAAATAAATAATTGTAGTTAAATGTGGTATACCACTGTAAAGAGTGAACCTTTAGCTACAAAATTTATATAGGAAATTTTTATCTACGTCGCTTTGTTTAACCGGTATAGAGCAAAAACGACAACGGTGGAAAAATTGAAATCTCAAAAATGCCGGGGTTTAACCGTCACACTGCATTTTCAATACATATACGTACATCTAATCCTGAAAAATGATAGGATACATCTTAATAATTGTTTTTTAAGAGAAAAATATAAAAATTTATTTAAAATTTTTATGCGAAACGTTATCAAAAAATAGTTACGAGGGTTCCTCTTTCCGCAGAAGTCACTCGCCCGACTTGTTTCACTCCTCGACGTCCGATGACTCTATTCGGTGTCTGAACGGTTGTAATTCCCGTCTCATCCATATTCCATATGCAGTGAGCCTGGAAATGCCCGGAAATGCCTTGGAAATGCACCCGGACTGCTTACTGACGGATTAACCCCAAACACAAGTTTCAGGTTTGATCGCCCACGAAATATTAGACATCAACGATAATGAAAAAACTACACTGGATTCGTGTTCAGCATGCATTACTCTTTATAATCACGTACCTCGAGATTTGGAGAGCAAATATTATTGCAGATATTACAAAATTTCCACGCGCAGAAAATGTAACTTTCACCTTCCGAAAACACGTTTGCCCTCGTAAAAATCATAACACGGCAGGTAACCTGCCGAAACTCCGTTGGTCACATGGGTACCATAAGCAGCGTTTACAATGTTAATAGCGAGTTCGCACAATATACAGGTTCCGAGATATTTGATTTGACGGTTCAACCCCGGCGACGGTTAGGCCCCGGTCTCCCCTACATATTTATATGTACTTATTCATCGTACACATTTATATGTTCTATGAATAGTTGGTATATAAATATGTACTTTTCATATACCTGCAACTATTCTCTGCTTTAACAAATTATTTCTGTTTCGTTAACTTCGACGCTTAATATCTGTAGCAGAAATAATTTGTTAAAGCAGAGAATAGTTGGTATATGAAAAGTACATATTTATATTTATGCATTATAAGTATGCATACGTTTCAAATTCACGCACTTTTGCATGCGCGTGCGGCCACTGAGCATGCGCATATGGCCATAGGGCATGTTCGTAGTCGCTACATCTCGTCGGTATGACAGGAATTATAACCTGAAAGTCGTCAACTTTAATAATTAATATCTCGCTTCGCGTGGCAGAGCGAAACTTTTTTCTGCCAGATTCGGTCGTTTTATGCAAAAACGCGTCGAATAAGCCTAATTTCATCGAAATCGGAGAGGAAGCCCGTCTCCTTCAGTATTACCGAAATAATAAGTGCGTTAAACAGTATTTCCTAAAATATAAAAAATTAGATAAAATTTAAAAACACCTTTTCTGCATCAAAAATTTGCGATCACAAAATAAACTGTGATCATTGCACATATGTAAAGTTTTTTTTATTTAATATTTAAAGTTTATTTTATTTCTGCGATTATTAGTTTCGAAAAGTATCTTTAGTATAGTTATTCTAAATTATTAATTTTCTTATATTCTATTTTATAACTAATAAAAGTTAAATTTTTCACAATGTACTCTTGCCCGTTTTGCTTTGAACCGTATAACTCTACTACATGTTTAAAAGCACATTGCAAATTAAATCACTCTACAAAACTACATTCTTTTTTTTTATGTCGACAAAAGTTGTCAACAGAATTGCCAGCAAAAATGTGTCCTCGCACTTTTAGTGATATTTATAGTTTCTTTAAACATTTATCCAGAATTCATTCAAAAAACAGTATTGGAGACAATACCTACATATTATAATAGCAATAATATTTTAAAAATTGATAAAACTTCTATTATGTAAGAGATAACATATAATCCATCCTCACAATCAATATTATCTACTTCTTGTGCCATTAATACTTCCAATATCACAGTTATGGAATTTGCAGAAAAGAGCGTACAAATTTCGAGTTTATTTGTTGCAAAATACAAGTCTATTAATTTAAGTCCTCATCAAGATTTAAGTGCTATGTTTAATATTTTAAATAACGTATTTGCACATTATTCCTCGGAATACCAAACAATGCTTTATTTTAAAACATTGAAATCTTTGATATAACCGCAGGAAACATGTATCGGCGCGTTTATTGATTCTAAGCTTATGAAAACTGATAAATAAATGCTCGTAAAAAATTAAAAAATATGCATCGTATTTCTTTAAAAAATATTAAAGACATTTTTAGAGTTGCCAGATGTATATAACAAAATAATATCAAATATTAAAGAAAATGAACAGAACAAAATAATAACAAGTGTATTACAAAATAAATCTGGCATTCTATTAAACAACAGCATGACAATGATGTTGTTTGGCGCTCGCCCCCTGTACATAGCTGTACATATTAGTGTTAATCGTTAATTCGTCCGCAATAGCATTAGCGATCATTCGCGTTACAGTAATTTGTCGTGTGTTCGTGATTCGACGGTAAAGTCGCGCCGTCAATAAATAGATCCCGCGTTGGTGACTCGCGCGAAACGTTGGTGGATCGCGATCTAAGTCAATATTCGCGCGACTCACCCGACTCGTGCTGCCCGCCCGCGGGTGGCATCCCCAATTATTGGAACAAATACTCGCTCGCGCCGGTTCTCAACAGGAGCGCGACGCGAGCAGACACTCTCCCTTCGGAAGTCGTTCAAGCAACACTCTCCCTTCGGAAGTCGTACAAGCAACACACTCCATTCGGAAGTCGTCCAATCAACACGATTCTCTCGTTTCGGAAGTCGTCGAGTCAACACACCTTTGGAAGTGATCGAGTCTGTACTGGAACCGATTCACCGAGCACCGCGCGCCGTGACTCGCTCTGCTTGCCACTGTTATGTGCATTTTGCTTGCCTGCCTCTTCTGCGTGTCTTTCTTGCCTGCCGCCTGCTTCTACCCTTGCCTGCCGCACATCTTCCCGCTATCACGGAGGGTTTGCCAGCCTACGGGAGACGGACGACTCGAGTACACACCCGAGAGGGCACCGGGCAACGAAACGGTGAGTCGCCTTTGCTTGCATACTACTCGCTGCACGTACTTTATCGCTCACTCGCGTTGCGGGGACCGAGACACAGCCCCGATGGTCCTTCGAGTCTCGTTCAATCGCAATCCGGGGATCGCTTTACCGCCCCCCGAGCAGATGTATTACCTTTGATCCTTTATTACGATGAATTAGAAATAAATAATCTATTAGGTACACACCGAGGTTTACATAAGTTTGGAGTATATTGCACTATAGGTGGTATCGACGAGCAGTACGCGAGTATGTTTGAAAATATTTTTTTTTATACAATTATATAACGTTACTGATTACGTACAAGTTGGTAATAAGCAGATTTTTGCAACTCTCATTAATGAGATTAATAAACTTCCAACTAACGGTATATCTATAAATTGGAAACTCAGAAAGAAAGGTAAACTTTGCAATATTGCATATTCTTGGAGATAATTTAGAGCTTTATGCCATATTTGGGTTAAATACAAGTTTTAATTCTAATTATTCCTGTAGAATGTGTCTTGTAGATACAGTAATTCGTCAAAAACAGATTCTTGAAGATGTTGAGTTACTTCAAAATTTTGAAAATTATGCGACAGATGTCACTGACAAAAACCATGGTATTATCGAGAAATGTACTTTCTATTCGATAAAAAATTTTCACATCACAAAAAATCTCAATGTGAATGTGATGCATGATTTATTTGAAGGAGTTTGTCGCTACAACTAAAGTCAACTTTTAAATAGGTTAATAAATAAGGACAATTTATTTTCTCTTAAAACATTAAATAATAGAGAATTTAAGTTAATTCAAGCAATAAGAGCCGAGCGAGATATTTAGCCGCTAAAATTTATTTTACAAAGTTAATAATTACTAAGTCAAAAATACATAACGTACGTTTCGACCTTTTTTGGGGTCATCTTCCGCGCATTGTCTTAACATTAAATTAACATACACTAATATCTAAACGAGACCTTCTTTTTCCGCAAACCTCATGTCAAGAACGTAACTTCTTACAATCGTTTGGGCAGATGCACACTCCAAAGCCTCCCCAGGTATCGTTGTGTGTGATTTTCTGGTTTGAGCGCCAGGAAATTCGATTATGGAGTATCTTGTCATTGTGGCTCGTTAGAAAAGACATAAGTATTCAGAGTAACAGCTACACGCAGAAAATTTTTCTCGAATAATGTAGAATACTCATAATAAAATTTACTAGATTTGCATCGCACCGGTAGGATATACGCGTATTCAACCGGAAATTAATATATGACAATAGAAAAGTAATAGTTTGATCAGATACATCTTGTAACCTAAAGGTAAATAAATTTGCCATACTAACAAGGAAATATGAAAAAAGTAAAAAAAGTCCCATACTAATATGTGTATATTCGACGTTGTAGCTTGAATTGCGCGTTGTTTCTTAAGACAGTATAAGAAAAAATATAATCTAGGGTGGTACCTACTGTGAACTGTATAGAAATATTCGTTGCGTATCTGGCAAGAGTCTATGTTCTTCACAGAAATGCGATAGTAACCGCGGATTGCGCACGATCGTGGACGACGGAAGGCGCGCGGCGCGAGCGGCAACGCGGGCTCGCGCGGCGAGAGGGTTCGGCTCGCGCCTGCTACGCGGCGCATCGCCGGTATACTCTCGCGTAATTAAGATTCAACATCGACCCCTATATCTAGGGCAGCTCGGCAGGGTTTCTACAGCGTTCTCAAGTTCGCTCGTGGCGGACAGCTGACCGCCACAGTCTATAACAGCAACTTATGTTTTTGCCATGACTGCAACAGACGTCTTGTTCTTTGTCCATCAGCCATATTCGGGATAAAATATATTATAATCGAATAAGATATAATCGGACAAGATATAATTGAATCATCCGTCTTTAAATTAACAAACGGATTTTCTGGACGTGCGTTCTACATATAGTAAAACGCGCTCTCGAGAGAGAGAAAAAGTCCTATACTTGATAGAAATATTTACTTCTGCGTATAGTTTTATTCTTTGCTCTCTAAAATTCCTATACTTTCTTGAAATCTTTTGCATATTATGATTATATCCTAGCCGTGCAAGATTAGTATGGTATTTACTTTGTTCGTGTATACTTGTATCTTCGAGAAAAATTTTCTGCGTGTACCCTTGGATTGCATATATATCGAGTCATAATGAGAGACGTAACACTACTTACAATTATGGCCCACAAAAAAAGAAAAGTTGTCTGCGCCATGGACTAGACCATGGTATTCCCGTGTATTTTCGCCTGCTGAAACCGAATATGACCTCAGTTTTGCCCCTACACGTCAGGATTTGTTTCTACAGTCAAAAACAAGGTGTTTTGCCCCCTACGAAACACCTTTTTTTTGGCGAGTGCTATAGAGTGTATAGTTTTTCGCTATCTATTTTCTGGAAACAGATTTCTTTAATTTTTCTAATTTTTCGGGAAATAATTGACCAAATCTCAAAGAATTATAAATCAAACAGGGGTAGAATTTTCCGGGGAGTGCTATAAAGTGTATAATTTTTCGTTACCGATCTTTTTGAAAGCCGGTACTGAAATTTTTTCAATTTTTCGGGAATTAATTGATCGAATTTTAAAAAATTGTATATGAAGTTATTAATGTTGTGAGAGAGAGTGAGAGAGAGTGAGAGAGAGAGAGAGAGAGAGGGAGAGAGAGAGGGAGGGAGGGAGGGAGGGAGAGAGAGAGAGAGAGAGGGAGAGAGAAAGAGAGAGAGAGGG
The DNA here is from genome assembly GCF_030848795.1 of Temnothorax nylanderi. NCBI lineage: Eukaryota > Metazoa > Arthropoda > Insecta > Hymenoptera > Formicidae > Temnothorax > Temnothorax nylanderi. Next base: position 7,636 of record NW_027249472.1, on the reverse strand, counting down.
AGAGAGAGAGAGAGAGAGAGAGAGAGAGAGAGAGAGAGAGAGAGAGAGAGAGAGAGAGAGAGAGAGAGAGAGAGAGAGAGAGAGAGAGAGAGAGAGAGGGCGAGAGAGAGAGAGGGAGAGAGAGAGAGAGAAAGAGATAGATAGATAGATTAAATTTATTATGCCCAAGAAAAACTATAGGGCAAATATTAACAATACAAAAAGAAAGCAAAATGTGCATGCTCTCTCTTACACAAATCGGTTAAGTGTAGAGCACAACCAGTAGCTTATTATAACAGTATACGCTGTAAAAGGACTAGAACTAACGCAACTTAAAAATAGGAACAACGTAAGTAGAATAAAACTAAAACTAATACTAAGAATAATAAGACGCTGCACAACTTACAAGCCGATAACAGGGAAAACGCCATCAAAAGCCCCGCACCAGCAATCGATATCATGCAACCTCACCTGCCAACAAATACGCCCTGAGAAGACCCTTGAAGGAGACAATTGAGGAAGCAGAGGTAATATTGCCTGGAAGAGAATGCCAAAAGTAAATAGATGAAAGATGAAAAGAGTTTCTATAGGTGGTAGTTCTATGGGAAGGAATATGAAAGGTTTGGGATGCATCAAGACGACGATCAGATCTCCTCAATAGCGGATCAAGCAAAGCGAAATTGTCACGCAGATACGAGGGAGAGTGCATGCGAAGAATGCGAAACATTTGACAGCCAAGAAAGTATAACCTCCTGTTTTCAACTGTAAGCCACCCCAATTGTCGCCTGAACGGAGCAATATGTTCGTCACGCTTGAGATCAAATATAAAGCGAATGCAACAATTCACAAGTCTCTGTAATATGGTGTTCAATTCTCCAGTCAAACCGTGATAGACTAGGCAGCAGTAGTCAATGTGCGGCATAATTAAAGCTAATACCAGCCTTATCCTTAACCTAGTGGACAAGGAGTTTTTGTTAAACTTAAGCTTGTACAAAGAATAATGCACTTTTTGAGAGACATGCAAGATATGTTTTTTCCAAGATAGGTTAGTCGTTAGAGAGAGAGAGAGAGAGAGAGAGAGAGAGAGAGAGAGAGAGGAGAGAGAGAGAGAGAGAGAGAGAGAGAGAGAGAGAGAGAGAGAGAGAGAGAGAGAGAGAGAGAGAGAGAGAGAGAGAGAGAGAGAGAGAGAGAGAGAGAGAGAGAGAGAGAGAGAGAGAGAGAGAGAGGAGAGAGAGAGAGAGAGAGAGAGAGAGAGAGAGAGAGAGAGAGAGAGAGAGAGAGAGAGAGAGAGAGAGAGAGAGAGAGAGAGAGAGAGAGAGAGAGAGAGAGAGAGAGAGAGAGAGAGAGAGAGAGAGAGAGAGAGAGAGAGAGAGAGAGATAGATAGATAGATATAATTTATTATGCCCAAGCAAAGGCTAAAGGGCAAAAAAAGTAATATAGCAGTTACAATAATATCGCAATTACAATAATATAGCAGTTACAAGATGCAGAGATATAATAAGATATAAACAAAAGCGAAATATAGCGGTCAGAAGTTAGTATGATGTGCATGCTCTCTCTCATAAGGCAAGCAGCAGCAATCTCAATAATATACCCTGTAAAAAACTAAGAACTAACGCAACTTAACTAATAATAAGTACAGTGAAAAAGAATAAGATAAGGAGCAGTATTACTAAAGAGAACTAAATAGTGTATATAAAACTAAGAACTAAGGCGCAGCGCAATTTACGAACTAATAATAAGGAATGAAAGCACTAGAAGTTCTATACCGGAAACAATGTTATCCAATTTCACGTGCAAGCAAGTCTATATGTCCACGAAAGGAATAAGCGTTGAGTTCAGCAAAACGTATCCCAGAAGAATTGCATGTTAATTAAGCCGAACGATCAAAGAACAAGGGACGAGCCGGTCGGACCAGTCAGATAAGCTTTGCTAGATCAGTGTCGGAATCAATATGAATAACCGGTTGACCATCAGAAGACCTAACACATATTTGACCATTCCTTACCCAGACATACTTATACGACCTCTCTTTAGCAGCACTCTTAGCCCGTTGTAACATGTCGTAAGTGCTCTTGGATAACAACTCGTTTACATAAATGTAACGATCTGAGTTACCACCGCATACATCCTTACATTTGAGAACACCCTTTGCCCGCTTTTTTGAAATAACCATATCGCGCACGGCACTCGAGGCCAAGGTAACAACGACTGAGCCGGAAGATGCAGCAACAGTGGAAGTCGCCGACAGTGCCTTCTTAACAGTTCTGACACCGAGAATATGGCAAGACAAGTCAGGAACGTCCAATGCCTTTAGCACATTCTTGGCAAGCTCAGATGGAGCAACATATAACGCCAATGGTAAACCCGAAATGATTAACTCATTTCCCCCATGAAATCCCTGAAATGACTGAGCAGATTTCAAGTCGTGAATCTCGCGAATAAGATCAGCGTTATCTCGCTCCAATTTGGCAATGCGCTGACTATTCTGACCAACGGTGTCAGCAAGCCGATTTAATTGACTGAGTTTATCACTTAGTTCTTTGTTGGTACGTTGCTGACTTTCAATAAACGCAGAAAGCTTCGCATCTAACTCATCTATGAAAAAAGAAAACTTCGCATCAGATTTATCCATCCGCACAATCAATCGATGCAAAAGATCATTGGTGGAGCTATGTACAGTGTCACACATAGTGTCATGCGTAGTGGAATGCATACGTGCACCGCCAAGCGAGGCATCAACAATGTTAGGTACTTTAGTAGAGAGAGAGATTGATTGATCATTTATTATGCCCAAACAATGGCTACAGGGCAAAAGTATACAAAGAAAATTGTAACCGCAAGCACATGCTCTCTCTCAATAACAATATGGCAATTACAAGCCAACTTACAACTAACGCTACTTAAAACTAACGCTACTTACAACTAACGCAACTTAAAACTAATAGAGAAACATAACGCGAACTAAAATTATGGAAGAGTACACTCGCAGGCGGTACGCAAGAACAAAAGAACAAAGGCCCGTCACTCCGATTCAGACGAAAGCAAAAACGCAAAAAGTAGGCTTTTGAATGATGGAAGTGAAGATGCAGAAGTAATTGTATCAGGAAGAGAATGCCAGAAGTATATGGAAGAAAGTTGGAAGGAATTTCTGAAAGCAACAGTTCTGTGAGCAGGAATATGGAACGTTTGAGTGGATGAAGCAGCTAGTCGGTCAGATCTCCTAAGTGCTGGATCGGGAGGAGGAAAGAGCTCACGTAGATATGAAGGAGAACACATATGTAGAATGCGATAGATCTGACATCCAAGAAAGTAATATCTCCTATTTTCAACCGAAAGCCACCTCAACTGACGTCGATACGGTGTAATGTGTTCGTCACGCTTAAGGTCATAGATGAAACGAATACAACAGTTGACGAGCCTTTGCAATTTTGTATTCAACTCGCCGCTCAAACCATGATATACGAGACAACAATAATCGATATGTGGCATGATTAGGGTAGTGACAAGTTTAATCCTGAGATTGGTAGAAAGAGAGTTCTTGTTGAACTTCAAATTATTCAACGCATAATGCACTCTTTGTGAGATCAGCGAGATATGTCTCTTCCACGAAAGATTGGACATAAAAATGACACCCAAATTCCTAACCTCATTTACAAATGGTAGGGGCGTATTATTCACAATGATAGGTGGTAGACTACTAAGATCAATGGTATTAATATAAGCTTGACTTCCAAAAATAATAACCTTAGATTTAGTAGCGTTAAGCTTTAGTCCACTCGTATTAGCATAATCAAAGATAGCATTGGCATCACATGTAATCAATTCCAAAGCCTGAAGAATATTAGCCGGTGAACATAGGCGGTAGATCTGAACATCATCCGCAAAAATCATGTGAGATGCGTAACGTAAAATCTTATAAATGTCGTTAATATATAAAGAAAACAACAGAGGGCCAAGCACGGAACCTTGAGGGACTCCAGACGAAGTAAATATCCAGTCAGAAAGATTGCCCTCGTCATCAATAACTGCTTGAGAACGACCTGTTAGGTAGGAGAAAATCCAGTTTAAGACAGCGTCAGAGAAGCCTATCTGTTTGAGCTTAATAAGTAGTAGCAGATGGGAGACTGTATCGAATGCCTTGCTAAAATCAAAAAGTATCATTATTGTGATAAGTCCCTCATCAATCCCCTGCTTGATATCGTTGCAAACCCGCAGAAGCGCAGATTGAGTGTTATACCCTGAGCGGTACGCAGACTGTCTGGGATTCAGAATGTCGTATTTGTTTAGGTAGTCTAATATCTGTGAAGCGACAATTCGTTCCAGTAGTTTAGACAGTTCAGGTAAATTCGCAATAGGTCTGGTATCTGACGGCGATAGTGGTGCTCGAATCTTTGAAAGCGGGCGAATATATGCCTTCTTCCACTCTGACGGGAACGAGGAAGTGTCTAACGATCGATTAAATAAGGACACCAGTAATGGCGAAATAATAGGCCATGCAATACGCAAAACATATAGTGGAATGCCGTCTGAGCCAGAAGCATAAGAGTGAAGAGGTCTCCCAGACATAAGCTCAAAGACTGACCGAGGTGAGATGGAAGAGAAAACGAATTCGGGACGATCAGAAGGACAGGTGATCGAAGCAATGGCCGAGATAAGGTCAGAGTGAAGGCATATAGGCTGAGCATTGGAAACAGACGCATAATATAAGTTCAGCTGGTCAGACGAAAAGAAATGTAACGGAGAAGTGAGAGACAATTTTGCAAGCCCCAGCCGAGCAAGTTGTCTCCATAATTTGGCAGGGTCAATAATACCGATGAGAGACTTATAGTAAAATTCATTCTTAGCTCGCCTTATATCCGCATTGAGTTGATTTCGGAAGAGTCTGTAGGAAGCATAACCTAAGAGACTATTGGCCCGTTTAGCACGCTTATACAGCTGATCACGAGTATGTAGACGAGCAATCAATTCAGGAGTTAGCCACTGCACAGGAGGCTTCCTGATTACAAAGTTACGAATAGGGGCAAAGATGTCAAGTGCCCCCAACAAGGCACCAGACAGCACTCCACACAATCCGTCCACATTAGTGTCTTCTGACACACCATCAATTTCAGACCGTACGGCGCCAGCAATGAATACAAGGTAATCACAGAACTCAGAGTCAACAATTCCCCTGTAGTTACGCCGAGAAATAGAGCACACCGGTCTAAGTTTAGAGCTGAGTGACGTAGACAATTCCAAAAGATCATGACCGGCAATGAAAGGACTCTGAGATTTAGTGAATGATATAATTTTGTCCATATCATCCACTACAAGCACGTCAAGCCAAGAATCAGAAATTGCAGTGTGATGGGTAGGCTCAGAGTTAACAATATGCAACGATAAACTAGACATTAGTTCACGCAAATAATCCGCCTCGAAGTTAGTCGATGATAAATTGCAATTCAAGTCACCACCAATAATAATGTTTTTGTAGAGATGAGAGAATCGGTTTAGAGACTCGACAAAGTCATGCAAAAGTAGACCCTTAGGCCTTCTGTAAATAGACGCAAATAGCACCGATTCACCATCTGGTAGACGTACCTCGATAAGGAGATATTCAGGTGAATTATCACAGACGTAATTAGAGGTGGCCAAGATCTTAACTTGAAGCGACCTATGCACGTAACACGCCACTCCACCGCCCATCCATCCCTCTCTATCATGACGAACCAAGAAGTAATTGTCCAAGGCCACAGTCGCATCAGAGACATTCACATTGAGCCATGTTTCAGAGACAGAAATTAAATGATAAGAACGAGTGGCAAAATGCAGTCTAATATAATCAATATGTCCCCGCAGGGAATTGGCGTTAAATTGAGCCACGCAAAACTGAGTAGACCTCGAAACACAGCCACGATGAGCGACGGATGGCAACGAGCAATCGGAACGAGCACGTCAAACTAACTTGTCAAGATCAGACGCCGAGTCAATCTTAATAACAGGCTGACCATCCGAGTGCCTGACATGTACACGACCCCCCCTCACCCAAACATACGCATAAGATTTGTCTTTAGCGACACGCTTCGTCTGCTGCAACAGTTCGTAAGTGTCTTTGGGGAGCAGCTCGTTCACGTGCACACTCCGATCCGAACCATTATCACAGACCTCCTTCTGCATAAGCACACGCCGAGCTCGTTTTTTAGATATTACAATCTCACGAACCGCAGACGAGGCTAATGTGACGATGTAAGAGTTAGTATCTGAAGTAGGTAAGGGGCGGTCAGAAGCCCTCGCAGGCGCAGACTTACGAGCAACAATCCTAACGTTAAGAATGTGGCACGACAATTCCAGGATTTCCAATGCCGCAAACACATTGCGAACACACTCAGAAGGGGTGACAGATATCGTGGCAGGCACACCCGAAACAATCAACTCATTCCCGGTCTCGCGCGCGACAGAACAAGAATCAGCACGATCGCTCCTAAGCCCTCGAATCTCATCCGAAAGAGCCTCACACCGCTGCTCTAACTCAACAATACGCAGGCTGTTTCGCTCGACATTGCTCGCAATACTGTTTAACTTATCGAGTTTATCTTTAAGTTCTACATTCGTTCGCCGCTGTTCCTCAACAAAAGCCGAAAATTTCGCATTAGACTCACTCAGTTTCTCAGTCAGTCTTGCATTTGATTCACTCAGTTGTTCGGTCAAACGAAGCAAAAGGTCATTAGTCGTATTATCACATTGAGACTGAGACAGAGACCGCGACTGAGCGCCGACGCTTACAGGAGCAGTCATAGTGTCAAAATTAACTGTTGATACAGAACTTTCTACCTCAGGTGTGAGAGGTAAATTGAGAGAACAAGACAATGACTTGCAACAAGCGTCGGCGTACTTGGTGACCGAATACGGCTTAACACAGCCCGGATGAAATATTCTCCTGCACTCACATTCAATCAGGGTAGTCGCAATCGTTTTCTTACATTTAGCGCACGAGCGTTGCATCCCCACCACACATGCAGGCAATACAGCAGAAGGAATACGCAGCGATAACGCGCCCGCAGCAGCGATAGTAAAGGTCACTACACACAGACCACCTGCACCGAATCACATATGGCAGTCAATAGTCACCCAGATAGTACGTGTCCAGAAGATAGCGTCGAGATGGAGAAACCTTTAACGCATGCGTAGCCGCGATAGCCAATTCTCAACAGAAACAGCCAAAAGCTAGGTTATAGCAGGCAAAAATATTCTTCACTAAAATGCGCATTGACAGACAGCAATCACCCAAGAGATAGCAATTGTGCTTGATAAGCAACCAAAAACATGCCAGAATCTGCAAACAAAATGGCCCGAAGGCAACTTACAGCAGAAAAGAGGATCGTTCAAAGCAAGAGCACAAAGAATAAGCACAGTATGATACTCACAGGACAGAGAGAGAGAGAGAGAGAGAGAGGAGAGGGAGAGGGAGAGGGAGAGGGAGAGGGAGAGGGAGAGGGAGAGGGAGAGGGAGAGGGAGGAGGGAGAGGGAGAGGGAGAGGGAGAGGGGAGGGAGAGGGAGAGGGAGAGGGAGAGGCGGAGAGGGAGAGGGAGAGGGAGGAGGGAGAGGGGAGGGAGAGGGAGAGGGAGAGGGAGAGGGGAGAGAGGAGAGGGAGAGGGAGAGGGAGAGGGAGAGGG